>NW_015661984.1:322640-331358 GCF_001515625.1 Sinocyclocheilus rhinocerous | reverse complement strand
GTACGAGAAGCTGCAAAAGACACAGGCGCAAGTGGAATGTACAAAACATAGTAGCATTAATTTTTAAGTAAATATGATGGGCGATATATTGCGTCACAAAAAATTATTGAGGTCATGTACATATATTGCGCGCTAAGTCGATATATTAATTATTGCGACAGGCCTAGGCTATATCTGAGTAATCGCAGGCTTTTAAAGCTTTTTTATGTCTAGTCTTTGTTTACTTTGGAGGTCTAAAAGCAGGGAAGTCTCCACTATCTGATTGCTGATGAAGCCAACTTTATTTGTTTTTAACAAATAAAGAGATGCTTGTAATAAATGCTAATGGTCAGAAGAACTAACAACTGGGTTGTTAATAGTTTACACTTTTTTTATTATCGTTTATTATTTCTGTTGAACTTCGGTTTTATAAAGACGTCTCATTTAGTCAAGTGTGTCCAAACTTTTAACTTGGTGTATTTATTATTATTATTATTTGTTTTTAATATATTGTACATTCCTCGATGTACAAGGAATGTGGGTGACTGAAAATCATAATAGACCATAGGGTTTGGGTTCAATCAGTGTAAAATGAGCCATTAATATTATTTGTTCTTGTTTTATTTCAACCCGTTTGGTCATGTGAGTAACTGCTGTGCTTATATTTTTATATTTTTGCATATCAGCAGCTGTTTGCATACATTTACGTTTTCTGCTCCTCTCTCTGCAGAACCCTCGAGTACACAGTCAGAGGTCGTAGAAAACAGGGTTGACAAATCCACTTCAGACGATTCACCCGACCCTTCCCACAATCAGGCGACCGGCAGCGAATCAGATCTACCAGAACAGTGGTCGGAGAGGGAAGAGAGCGCCAAGGCTCAGGAAACGGACGAGAGAAATGACCCAGTCAGCAGTAGCAGCTGCAGCAGCAATAACAGCAGTGACGAGGGAGTGTCCAGTGCAGAGACTCCATCTGCATGTTCCAGCAGTTCCACAGAGCTGACGGCAGAGGGCAGTACCACTGCAGAAATCAGTTCAGACAGCTCAGAGACTGCAGATGACACCATGGAGCAAGACTGAAGTTTGGCCGTACATTATTGATTTTTACACTCTACTGTACAAAACCCCAAAAATCACTTATCCTGCGAGTTTAGCAGATCCTTTATAGACCAGGAGAGGATGGCATTCTGATGACCTCTTGTGACACATCTACTCCTTATGACACTTATTCGGGCATCTTCTCTTAATATGGGCTCTTCTCTGAAGAACAACTAAAAAAACTGGAAGCTCATCTTTCTGGTGGTTGAGCGGAGCGTTCGCCATTGAGTAACTCGAATGCCTTGTGTCCATGGCGGTTTTCTGTAATCCTGTTCTAATCATGGGCATCCATCAACTCCACATCAACACATTCTAAAGCTGTCGGGTAAAACACCTTTCATCTCTCTCCTGCTCTACTAAGAGTGAAAACGTGGCAAATCTTTGGTTTGTGTGAATGTGTGCATATGTTTGTAGGGGTGAGGGGTGTGTGTGCACTTCCTTTAGTTTAGTCAACGGATGATCTCAGGGTTCCCGTTGGCCGGCAGACCAGTGTCTAAACATTCCAGGAGAACACCCCTTTCCCCTTATATTGCCTTCTGCATTCATCTGCTGGCTTGTAGCACAAAGTGCTCAATAGCAGCATTAGACCGATTTCCTTTCTTTGCTATTTTTCTTTTATTTTTAGGTCCTTTTATTTTAACTGCCTTCCCAGCATAGCACCGACATGTATTAATCCACTGATGCTGGTAAATAGATTCTAAAATGGACTAATGTGATTTTCCATGCACTAGATGCTCGAGTGCTGTTGGTTGCAATGTGTAACTTAATATAGTGAGCCTGTCTTTTCGACTGACATATTATGCTTAACCACTATTGAGCCATCCTTATTTGTTATAAGATTTTCATTTTGTTTCATCAAACAATGGCAAACAGTTGTAAAAAGGTTAAAATGAGCAACACTGTCAACACCAACATCTCTTAAACTGTACTTTTCATGCTTCCTACAGACATGTATACAGGCTGTTCTACCCATACCTATTTCCGCAGCTCCTTTTTGATATGTAGAATTTTTTTATTAGATTTTGTAGATTATAAGTGTTCACTGCTTTTGTGAAAAGTGAAAATTGTATGGTCTCCATCATGTGAACTGAATGCTTGGGCTTTCAACAGTATTTCTGAAGAGCAATAAATGTTCACATTAAAAGCAGTGATATGCTTAATCTGTGGCAACCGGAGACATTTCTAACATATCTGAATAAAACTCTTTGGAATATCAGGTCATAGACACAATTCATTTTCACCGCAATGTTTAAGTGAAACCTAATATTGGTAGCCATCACATTTATTAAGTGGGTGATATGCAAGTAATGGGCAGTAACTGCAAGTAAGAGCTAGAATTTCACATAAAATAGATTCGCATCTGTTCTTACATTAAATTATGAGGAGTCGTTCAATAAAATATTTCAGTACAAACTGCAATGTTAGTGCACCCTCAAGTTCTATAAAGTATTAAGATAGGAAATCTGTGGTTTACTTGAATTCATCATCACGGTTATGTACTCAAACTACTGTGTCTCACAAATCTCTTTCATACTTAAGTCCCTAAATGACGCACCTCTTGAAATGAGGCAAGATTTCCCACACCAACCCTCACATAATTTTACACCGTAAACTAGTAAAGTGCCCTAAACCACGCAATCCCTTATACTGTAGTCACAGAAAGAAAGGAATTATATAGTCTTGTGCTATCTGTGGACATTGTGCCATGTGTCAGCAGCTCCTGAATGGTCATCCAATTGTCAAATATCCTCTTGTTCCTCCTCTTCATCATCTTTTTACGGCTAAGCTGGATAATATCAGGCTCCTTCTTGTCATCCAGTGCTCCGGCTTGTTCTTTGCTCTCTATGCAGCACTGCTTCAAGAGTTCCCGCCGTTGACGCTGTTCTTTAGCTCGTGCCGCATGCTGTTTGCGCTCCTCCTTGTTCCAGTATCGACCCAGTTTTAGTTCGCTTGCTGCATCGTCATCTGTAGTTGCGCTGCAGCGTTCTTCTCGAATGCGCAAAGCTCGCTCCTTCAGAAGCTGGTCCCTGATAGGCCTTTTGGTGATGTACCTTGTTCCATCGCTACGGATCTTTACCTTCCACCCCGTCTTGGGCCTGGACTGCGTGGGGGTGGTTTCTGCATTCTTGCACAGGCTGGCTAAGCTGACTTGACTCTGGGCATATTCCACAGCTGACTTCTGCTGGATAAGTTGCATGTAGCTTTGGTAATGTTGTGCATGGGCTGGGATGTAGGTGTTCTTGTATGAGGAATGACGCAAGGATGTCAAAAGACTCTTCCTTGGGTTCTTTTTCTTACTCTTTCTTTTCCCCTGATTTGTAACCTCTGGATCTCCAGGCAAACTCTTGGTAGGGCTGATCTCCTGAATGGGAGAGAGGTTATGTT
The DNA here is from genome assembly GCF_001515625.1 of Sinocyclocheilus rhinocerous. Lineage (NCBI taxonomy): Eukaryota > Metazoa > Chordata > Actinopteri > Cypriniformes > Cyprinidae > Sinocyclocheilus > Sinocyclocheilus rhinocerous. The sequence goes on along the minus strand of NW_015661984.1, from coordinate 327,896 downwards.
TGGAGCATGCTGTTGTTGAGTTGCGTCTATGCATGGGAGAACCTTTACCCTTGTCTCCAGCAACCATCCTTTGGGATTCAAGAGAATCTGCTTCCAGAGTAGGATGTAAACTCCAGCAGCTCTCTCCAGTGTTGTAAGCACTAGTAGAGCCTTCGTTGTCCACTTGGTTATTGATGAGGTCCTGATGGACTTGCTCAAAAAAGTGCTTGGCACTAGGTTTTTTGGCTTGCTGATTACCACCTTCAGCCTGAAGCCTATGTGCTTGTATGGTACTCAGGCATTCCAGCTCAATGTTATGCAACTCCTCATTAAGCATCTGAATCTCCTGATCATCACAGTCTACATTAACCCCCTTTTCATACAGTGTGGCATTATGCTCCAGAAATCCCTGAAGACTGTTACCAGTCACCAGAGATTTCAATTCAAGCAGTTTCCGGAAACGTTCACATGCCGTGCCAGGTATACCAAGGAAGTTTCCACTATCTCCATTGTCAGCCGAAAGGAAGGAGTCATTGCTTAAGTGCATGTCCCCACTTTCGACAGTGTCCTGATTATAGTTGTACTTCTTGTGGTTTTCTGGGAGAGTGTCACAGAGGGAATTCTGGTCATCCCCCAAGATGTCCTGCTCTGAGCTTTCATCATTACGAGTGCTTTCATCTGTGCGGCCTACGCCGCTGTCTTTCTCATGCTGGTTGGATAGTAAAGTAGCCGTATCTGTAGTGCCTCCATCTTCTTCATTTGTGCTCTGTTAAATAGAGTGGGAAGAACTTTTAATAGCTTGTAAATCACTTTAATAGTAAGAATAGCTCCTGTAATTGGATGAAGCGAGCAATTCACTGTTGACTTGACCCTTATTAACTTACCTGCTGCAGCATACTTGTAGTGAACTCCTTGACCTTGTGATGTTGCTGCTCCAGTGTGCCCATGTGCAAGTCATCTAAGTTGTTTCTATCCTCCAACCAGCCAACATCCTGCAACCCATACCGAAATGCAATGTCATTCTTTTACTTCAAACATAGATGTCCAAAACTGCTACAGAAGGGCCACTTCATGCACAATTTTGGTCCAGTTAGTTGAGGTGTTTAAATTGGGTTTGCAGAAAAGTGGTCCTACAGGAGCAGGATTGGAAACTCCTGAGATAAATCAAATGTAATTGACCAAAATCTTTATCTGCAAGTGCACAGAACAGTTAGCTGACCTGACTTTCTGGTCGAGCCACTAGGAGGGTTACATTCGTACTCTCCACCTTGGTCAGAAGTGTCACTGCCTCCTCATGGCTCTGGATGTCCATTCCATTGATCTTCAGCACGTGAAGAATAAATAAAAAAAGCTTTGTTTTGTTTGAGCCAATATATTCAAAACAAACCCAATAGAATAAATTCTACCTGGATAATCCGGTCTCCTTCCTGGACTCTGCCATCTTTTGCTGCAATTCCTTCTGGTGCAATCTTAAGTAGGGTAAGAACAATGCATTTCGCCTTAACTGTGAATAGACTCGAATACCTAAAGCTACACTAAGCAAGTACTAAACCAAAAATGTAATTGTTGTAAAAACTCGTTAACAATTACTGTCCTGAGAAATTCCCACTGCAGAACCCTACCTCGCTAATATAAATGGCAGACTTCTCATCATCCGTCTTGTAACATAACTTCAGGCCAAGCTTATCCTGAGTGGTTTTCCTCTGCAGATCCACCTCCTATTAAAACACAGGAAATTGATTTTGATGACAAAGATTTAGCATTTTAGTCATTGTTAACATAAGACATAAGCCAAAGCCAGTCTGAGAATTTGTAGTGCTTGCTGCACTTATGTAGATGATGATTCATTTGCATGGTAAATCCATGTGTAATTAAAGTGGTCTTGGCAAAATATTAGCGGGTATATGAAATCAAAATTAAAATGACCTCAGAAGACACACAGATTAAACATGATTTAAACGTGCATTACTCAGGAGAGTGAGTGAATACAGTCTATGCAAACGCAATACCACATATTCCAGTCCTCTACTCTCAATGTCTTTCTGTACATCGTCATGGAAGTCTGCGGGGTAAGGTGAGTCACGTCTTGCCATTTGATACCTTCAATACAATGAAAAATTAGCATTAACTGAAGCCGTGTTGACAGAATATCTCATTTTAAAATGAAAATTTCTATTAAGATTCTTTGTTTTGATACAGTTGGTGAAAGAAACACTGATAAGCGCTTACTGTGAAGGCGAACGGAAACTGTCCAGCAAAGCCATACATGGTGTTGAAGGTGATGTTAACTTGGCCAAAGTCTGTATATGTTTCGAGGTTTTCAGCGTAATGTTGGTCTGAGTACTGTTGTCCATTCCTCGGGCTGGTTTAAGAGTCTTGCAAGTCTTGTGTGCTGTCCTGCGCAGTACCTGAACCTCAATAGGGTCTTTGGCAGTTTGGAAAGCCTCTACTGCTTGATCATGGGTGGCAACAGACATGCTTCTTCCATTTACCTACAGAATAAAGAGTATGAATAAAATCAGACATGTGGGACAAGAATTTCAGAATAATGATACATAGTATTCAATGATCTTTAACCATGGCAAAAAGTCCACATTAACTACTAACAATAGTATATTGGAACCTTGTAAGTGATATTGTAACTTCTTTTGGGGGTCAGTTTGTGTCTTAAGTCAGACAAGAAAGAAACATCATCTCACATTCAACTTTTAATGTTTAAATTTGTTAACGTAAATATTTGTATGAACATCAAAAGATTTAACTGAGTCATAAACTGAACAAGTTCACAGACATTTAAATTGACATGAAAAGTGGCCAAGTATGGTGACCCATACTCTGAAATTGTGCTCTGCATTTAGCCCATCCAGGTGCACAGACACACACACTGAACACACACCCAGAGTTGTGAGCAGCTGGTGCCCGGGGAGCAATTGGGTGTTCGGTACCTTGCTCAAGGGTACCTCAGTTGTAGGTATTGAAGGTGGAAGAGAGTGCTGTACATTCACTCCTCCCACCTACAATTCCTGCTGGTACCAAGAATCGAATCTGTGACCTTTGGGTTAAAAATCCATGACTGGCCCCTATTGATGAACAGAAATGGAATAATGTGTCCCTGAACAAATGGAGGCTAATATCAAAAGTCACAGTAGCCGCTTTTCCACCGAAATTACCTGGAACAATATGTCCCAGGAACTTTTTCCCCCCAGACCTGTTGCTGTCTGCGTTTCCATCGTGGGCTAAAGTACCGTGAAGAATAGGCAAATAGTCTGGTGACATAGGTCGCACGTTTCTCAATACCAAGTACGCAAATTTCGGAATTGCATCATTCGGTAGTTCGGACTTTGCGAGTTCGACTCGGCAGTGTGAACTCCCGCGGACGGGACGACACAAGTCCGGTAATTCTGCAAACAGCAGCGTACTTGATAATGTCAGTCAGCTCGCCTTGGCTACTACAATTTTCCTCACTGTATTTACAATAAGACGAAATATGTTATCAAACATCACTGCCTCCTTTCGTTTTAATTTAAACATATTAATAGCCGCAGAAATGTAGTTCAGGGAATATATACAGCCTACATTACAATGAAACAAAATATATCAAACAGTATTGCTTCTTTTTATTTTTATTTTCATTTTAACATATTAATAGATTAATAGAATAAAGACCAAAGATTACCAGTTAGATTTACCCAAAACAAATTATATCTTATGTTTAACCACTAAAGAGACATCAGAGCTGCTCCGTCGGGAAACATGAGCACTGAGCGCCCGCTGACCGCGTGGAGCTCACATCTCCGAAATCGACGAAACACATTTTTAAATAGGCGCTGTCTTTATAAATAAACCGCAGATTTGAGTTTTAAACAACTACATTCTCACCTGACATACTTTTAAAACTACATTTCATGACACAATAACAAATAAAGACTTTTGAAGATTTATTTTCCCCCCGTGAAGGACATTGTGTGTGTTACTGTGTGCACCAGAGAAACGTGAGTACATACATCTCTCACCAGAGAAATGTGAGTACAACATACAAGTTTTTGCTGCGATCATTGACAATGCACAGTCTGAGTTGGTAATAGCCATACAAGTACAGCTCCTGCTTGTCAAAATTAAGTTCCAAAAATCAAATTCAAATCAGTAATTTTGATCTGTCAAAAATGGTTTAATACAAAAATACAGTAGATATGTAAATCATGTTGTAAGAAGAAAAAACAACAACAACAGGTGACACCTCAAAAAGGTGAAAGACTTGGGATGTTTGTTACTACTCCTAATATGAGTATTACATGTATTTGTTTTCCTACAAGTGGTTGGTCTCCTGCTGTCTTTGACTGAACATGGGCCTGTTTATTACAGTCATGTGTCTGTGCGCAGCACATGTGCATTATACGTATGCATCTGCTCGTATGGCTTAACTGAAGAGAGAGCATCACACCCCATTAACTCCTAAATGATCTTGTTAAAGTCATTATCCTGCCTAAGGCTCCTGTATGTTAGCTATGCTTTGAACAGTATGTGCACTGTGTAGCACTGGAGGTCGACACAATGGATAAATGCAGTGATGGCGTGCTGCCTCTCCTTGCTGAAGGTCATCACAAATGGCTCACAGTCTCTCGTCTAGTTCGTCTAACCTCACACCTCTGCACTGAAGAGCTCTGACTGAGGACAGCTAACAAACTACTTTCTGTGAATCAATGCACCATGACCACCACAAAATACTTCTGTATGTTATTAGCCCCGTTTCCACCGCAGGAACTTTCCCCAGGAACTAGGGACTTTGGGTCGGTCCTCGGTGTGTTTCCACTGCAGGAACCAGGATCTAAATAAAGTTCCGGGTAAAAATTTGCCCCTAAAGCCGCTTTTCCACCGAAATTATCTGGAACAATTTGTCCCAGGAACTTTTTTCCCCCAGACCTGTTGCTGTCTGTGTTTCCATCGCGGTCTAAAGTACTGAGAAGATTAGTCAAATAGTCTGGTGACGTAGGTCTGCGCACGTTTCTCAATACCAGGTACGCAAATTTCGAACTTGCTTCCTCGGTAGTTCGAACTTCGTAAGTTCGACTCAGGAGTGTGAACTCCCGCGGATGGGACGACGCAAGTCCGGTAATTCTGCAAACAGCAACGTACTTGATAACGTCAGTCAGCTCGCCTTGGCTACTGCAATTTTCCTCACTGTATTTACAATAAGACAATCAAACATCTCAAACATCACTGCCTCCTTTCGTTTTAATTTAAACATATTAATAGCCGCAGAAATGTAGTATATACAGC
>NW_015661984.1:319494-322383 GCF_001515625.1 Sinocyclocheilus rhinocerous | reverse complement strand
GTGAACTCAACCAATCAGCATGTTTAGCGCCCAAGTCCCGCCCCCGAAAGTTCCAGACCTTTGAAAAAGTAGTACCTCGCGAGCTGGGACTTTCTGAGGGGCAATTTTTTACCCAGAACTTTTTTTAGATCCTGGTTCCTGCGGTGGAAACACACCGAGTACCAGCCCAAAGTCCCTAGTTCCTGGGTAAAGTTCCTGCGGTGGAAACGGGGCTAGTGAGTATCTTCTGTGTCCACCAGCTGCTTTAAGTACATCCTCATGAACTGAGCCAGATTGGCTAGTTTTTGCTGTAAGATGTTACTCCACTCTTCCACCAAGCCACTTGCAAGTTCTCAAACATGGGGGACACATGTGGTTTGACACTGCGAGGATGATCAGCTGCCCTTCCTGTCGAACTGTAGAACGAGGCGTCTAAGGGTGCTTTCACACCTGACCCGTTGTTTCGGAACCTGGCGCGTTTCCCCCCTTAGCTCGGTTCGTTTGGGCATATGTGAACACGGCAATCGCGCTCGGATCCGCGCCAAAACAATCGGTCCGAGATCGCCTGAACGAGGTGGTCTCGGCTCGATTGAAAACGAACTCTGGAGTGGTTCGGTTGTAGTGAGAAAGCAATCCGATCTAACGGACCAACGAACCAGGCTATATCACAATTTATGATGGGTAATTACGTAAGTTCCGTGAAAAGCATTAGCTTTGTTGTTTTGCTAATACTTCAAAATGAACCATGTGAATGTCTGTGGGTGAGCACGTCTTCGCCATTCAAAATCAAAGTGCACTTTTTCATTTTATAATGCCGTCTTATTGCTCTTCTTCGTAGTAGGCCTATGTGCATTTTAAAAATGTTTTCCCGACGAATCCTGGACTCAATCGATCTAAATGTGTGAAAGCAACCTATATTACAAACGGTGCATTTTATTGCTCTGGTCACATCTGCAATAATTGTTTATGGTTAATTGAGCAAGCATAAAAAAACACTGTTTAAACCCTTTCCAATGAATATTTGAAAAGTGTATTTGGATTTTACAATTATCTTTAATATGTAGTATCCTAAATAAGCGATGTTTCCTTTTTTGATTAAATTTATGTGTATAAAAATTCAATACAAAGTACACCAATATGCATTTTCCCTGGGATTCAAAAAAGCAACATTGTAATAATTTGAATCCCTGTTTCGGAACAAAGCAATCGATCTAAATGTGTGAAAGCAACCTATATTACAAACGGTGCATTTTATTGCTCTGGTCACATCTGCAATAATTGTTTATGGTTAATTGAGCAAGCATAAAAAAACACAGTTTAAACCCTTTCCAATGAATATTTGAAAAGTGTATTTGGATTTTACAATTATCTTTAAAATGTAGTATCCTAAATAAGCGATGTTTCCTTTTTTGATTAAATTTATGTGTATAAAAATTTTATACAAAGTACACCAATATGCATTTTCGGATTTTATACAAAGTACACCAATATGCATTTTCCCTGGGATTCGAACCCATAACATTGACATTGCTTTTACATGCTCCATCAGTCGAGAAGACTTTGCATTCTATACGAGATCTGTTTTTGCAAGGTTCACTTCACATTAACAAACAAACAAACAAACACACATTCATTAAGTATTTTGATGAGACGCCAAACATTTCTCTTCAGTAGAGTATGACCCTCTCATGACCCTGTCAAATGTACACGGTCTCCAAAACACATTCCTTCCTTCGGCAAAATAACCTTTCGCAACCTTTTTAGCATGCAAAACAACCACCAGAGACAAACCGCGTAACCTCAAAGGCATTCGAAATGTGTTCATTCAATGGTCTTAATCAAATTATGATTAATTCAATAAATGAATGGCATTTCTTAATCAATTTGAATTTAATCAGACTATGAAGCCGTTACTCCCAGCGTATGTTAATGAGGAATAAACAAAGCAAAATGACTCTGACAAGTCAACCAAAACACAACATAACTTCACAACTATGCATTTTTTTTTTTTTACCTGACATGTGCTTTGTAGTAGTTTGTAGTGCTCATCTGACCGCTGTGTAGTACAGAGACTGCAGCCCATGGTGGAAACACATCAGCAAACAGTACACAAAAGAGACTGAAGCTTACAGACACAACAACTCCAGCGTGAGTCTGTGTTTGTGTCTGTAAGCCACGCATGTGAGAGCTTGTTCCCTCCTCCCATTCACTGCAGCCATCTTCCCCTCTCATTAAAGGAAAGTGTTGTCTATATCCTCAACTATGTTGTTTTTATGATCATAAAAACAATTCAAACCCGTAATCAACAATCCACCACATTACCGAAGATTATAATAACCACGTTCCTCAGGTGTGGAGCAAAAGAGGCTGTTTCGTAATGTGCGGAAACAAGTCGTGAAAATGTTTTGTTGGGGGCCAATTAAAAAGCTCACTTCTCCAATTACTGGCACGAGCACGTCGATAGGAAAATTGTTGCAGTAAAATGAGCAGCTTTTGGTATGTCAGAGCACTCAGCAGCGGTACAAGCACAACTGGAGGGTGTTGTTGTTTGTTATTCCTCCGAAAGTACATGAATGCTCAGCCTGTGGGCTCCAGCCTGTGATGTAATGTGGCATGTCACAGACAGGGTAAAGGTTACTGAGGAACATCATGCGTTCATTGACTCAGACCACATTACTGCAGAAATGAACAGGACTTGAATGGTTCATGGTATGAGAAATCAAAATTTCCTTATTCGAGTTATTGTAGTATATAAGTATATATGTATATATATATAAGTATGTAGTATGTAGTATATAAGTATATATATGTAGTGTATACGTTTCAGAACTCTACAAGAACATACTGATGAAATTACATCAAGTCAGTAAGACAAAAAAAAAAAAAAACTATAAACGCTGTATTATGCCT
>NW_015661984.1:291932-318050 GCF_001515625.1 Sinocyclocheilus rhinocerous | reverse complement strand
ACAACATACTGATGAAATTACATCAAGTCAGTAAGACAAAAAAAAAAAAAAACTATAAACGCTGTATTATGCATGTCAGGCCAGTAGTTGGCGATGTTACTTCCCAGCAGGCACACAACGTCATAAGACGTTGATATTTGTTTAAATTTCGGTTGCGACGTCGGGTGACCAAAATTCAATGTAAATTCAATGTTTAATGTCATTGTTAAATTGTTTTTAGGTTGTGTAACCAAAATCCAATAGCTTAGCATAGATCATTGAATCTGATTAGACCATTAGCATCTCACTCAACTAGGCAACTGTTTAACTCTAGGGGAGTTGGAAAATGAGTCTATTTTCAAAAATAGTGGAGTGTTCCTTTAAGTCAACGTCAAATTGACGTCAAATACTGACGTCAACCCGATTTTCAACCAAAATGCAACATCTGTCTGACGTAATGTCCAACGTCAACCTGACGTTATTTTGACGTCCTGTGCCTGCTGGGAAAGTCTCAGCTTTCAAATGTTGTCATTTTTTAATGAAATTACAACAATATATACCATTTTGTGGCTCTTTACTGTGCCGTGACAGATCGCTGTAGTGCCTCAGTTCAAGCGGCACGTGAACCGATCATCTCTTCCTCTTTACTAGTTATAGCACGAAATAAACATGAATGAACATCAGATGGTATCGTTTCAACCTCGCAAAGATGTCAATACACCATTTTTCAAGTTCACGACATGGATAATTTTCAACCAAAATGCAACGTCTGTCTGACGTCATGTCCAACGTCAACCTGACGTTACATAGACGTCCGGTGCCTGCTGGGTTTGAGAAGAAACACTATGCGTCTACACACATACTTATAAAGTAAACACGTATTACGCATGGGCATGATGTCACCGTTTCCACAAATTCACATTTTTATAGTTTACAAGGAGACGATAACAGTATTGTTTTCAATGAATGGCCAAAATGTAGAACGTTCTCCATTTTTAGTTGAAACCTATGTTGTGTACACTTTAATGAAGGCTTCATCTGACTAATTCAAACCTTTAACCAGTCTTCTTGAATGATTCATTAGAAGATCCAGCTCATAAGAGTCATTTGAATTTGACTTCACTGGTGGCTCTGTATGTTTGTTTTTGAGTGCAGTCTGCAGCAAGAACAAATCAACATAAAGATGTGTTTTTGTGAATTACTGAAGATTCAGCGATTTAACCACTAGTTGGAGCTGTGGCTTAGTGCTTAGCCCACATGCTCTGACACATTGAGCTCTGGTGCTCATGTGGGTGATGTGAGTTTGAATCTAACGTGATGTTTACAGATCCTGTAACCCTCATCATTTCCTGTCGTATCTCCATTATGCTACAAATAAAAAGGGTGAAAATACACATTTACATATGAAAATACCAAGTTAAGCTTGGTGAAAGGGAAGAAAACTAACAGTATGGCAGACGCTGTGTAATCTTGGTGGCTGTCAGCCATGCAAACACACATGACAACCAGACACATGGTGTTCTCTGAGGGAAGAAAACGCAACATTCAGTCCTTCCAGATCAGTGACTGCATGCAGTATGTATTGGGCACATACATAATATGTATGCAAACAGTGAGGAAGCACATGGTAAAAGCAGCGGTAAAGGGTTGAAAGTCCCTTTACACTTATGTGTACTGATATACAGATATCATTAAGCCGTTCCTCAGGGTCTATATAATCCTCTCATATGGCTCAGTGCTCCATCAGGCTAATGAAAATCTCTGCTTGAGGTTCTGTATCACTGAGTTGCAGTGTCTGCCGCAGTGCATACAGCCAACTTAAAGGTGAAGTGTGGGTTTTCACGTTCTCAACCAATGGCGTTAGTCATTATTTTTGCAATTACGTTTGCAAAGTGGTGCAGAAATTAAACACTCCACTTCTAAAAAGAATTTAGTTGCAGGAACCTCCAGTGTGGAATCGATATTATACATTTGTCATGAAACTTGCAGCTGGCACATAATTGAACCAGTTCATTACAGAAACAGAGAGCTTTATCAGTTCTGTGCTTTGTAGAGATTTGTAACGCCTTTGGACAGCTGTGCTGTAGTTCATTGTGGTCATATCTTCTATTTCTGCCTGTAAACTGAGCAGAGATGATTCAGTTTGTGGAAGAACACAGTGTCAGGACTGAGTCACCTTTTGTGACTGTGCAGAGAGAAGCTCCGTCTCTTTTGAACATCTCAGGAAAACCATGACTCACACTTCTGTTCTATTCTAAACCATCTGGACAGTTATATGAAAGCATTACAAACCCTATTCTATTCTATTAGGCCCCAGATAATCATACACTACCATTCAAAATTGTAATAGTGTGAAAGATTATTACAACTGGTAAAGCTGACTTCAGCATCACATGATCCTTCAGAAATCATTCTAATATGCTGATTTGGTGCTCAAACCATTTTTTTTGTGTGTAAACCGCCATACATTTTTGTTCAGGACGCTTTGATAAATAGAAAGTTCAAAAGAACAGTATATTTATTTGAAATAGAAATATTTTGTAACATTATGTCTTTACTTTTTTAATCAAATTAATTCACTATAGCTAAATAAATCAATTAATTTCTTTAGAAAAATCTTACTGACTCCAAACTTTTGAACTGTAAAACGTTATATTAGTTGTGCAATAATGACTTGTTTTGGTTATTACAATTCATAAATGATTTTATTAAACACACCTGCTATTGGCCATTTAATGCAAACAATAATTAATAACTCAAGGTTCATTATTATTATCCATGTAGTTTTCCTATATTTAAAACAGTAGCGCATGGCACTAGTAACAACAAGGTCATGGGTTTGATTCCTAGAGAATGCATGTTATGTCATTTTACCATGTCTTTTCACTCTTAACTGTGGTAAAATCATTGTAACACTCATGCTTTCATGGTATATTGCATTTATTCTAATGAATCATGATTCTTGCTTGCAAAGAGCTGTACTCTCCACAACCACTTTCTACCTCATCATGAGATACTTTTTCGACACATCAACACAATTATCATAATAACACAGTCACACTGCACTCACTCAAGATTTCCACAGAAGACAAACCTGTAAACCTGTTTTCAACATCCTGACATGAAAGCACTTGCCACACTGACATTTTGTTGTGCACTTTTAGGACTAGAACTTGTACAAAAACAACCACAAATAAACCCATTTAGCTTCCAGGACCAGGGCTTCAGCTGCTTTTAAACACAGTATGCTACATAGCTGCCTTGCAGAATTAAGCATAAATGTTTCTGGAAATAAATCCAGTTTGGATTTATAATGGAGTTTTTTAAATAATGAAAAAAAAAAAAAAAACACCTGTTCAAACACTGACAGCTGATCCCTTGCTTTTAATACAAACCCCACAGACACAAAGAACAAACGGACTACTTTATTTGTCTGTCTAGTTTATCAAGGCATCATTTAAAATACTAATTCTACTTCTGCTAAAGGGAACATTATCTTCAGCAAAAGAAAAGTAGCAGTTGAGGATGAAAGAAAGAAAGAAAGAAAGAAAGAAAAAAAGAAAGAAAGAAATTGTTTATTACCTCACTGATTTATTTTTCTATTAAAGACATAGTTTAAATATTTCATTTTTTGGGTGAACTGTCCCTTTAAGATTTGGTCAGAATCACAATATTACCATTTTTGATTATATATTCAAAACTACTTATTTTCAAAATTGACTAGTTGGTAACTAAACAGCTGCTGGTAGCCATTGACTTCCATATCATTTTTTTATTTTTTATTTTTTTTTACAATGGAAGTCAATGGCTACTAGCAAATGTTTGGTTACCAACTAGTCAATTTTGAAAATAAGTAGTTTTGAATATATAATCAAAAATGGTAATATCGTGATTCTGACCAAATCTTAAAGGGACAGTTCACCCCAAAAAAATGAAATTTCAAAATATCTTCTTTTCTATCTCTTTAAGAAAGTTTTGAATAATTAGGGAAGTTTCGGGTTTACCTGAGTGCAATCGGACATGCTTACTCAACCCCATACCTACATTTGTGCAAAACTCCAAAACATACCTATACATACAATTCACTATTAAATGAAAAACACTATAAAATGGTAGTAAAACACTAACAACTTTTATTACGGGGCAGATTACTGATTATTAAAGACTTGGTTCTTTGCACAATACGACCTCAAAACACATTTGCCATAGTGCACAATTTGTAAACTAATATATTTTTACATTTACATCACATTGCAGCTGCATATGTATGGCTTTTCTAATGCAGTAAACTTGCTCAGTAGCTCACCTGGTACAGTATTGCATTTGAGATGTGGAGCACTCAGATACGAGTGATCCTGTGAGACACAAAAAAAAGCTCTAAGACTTGTAGACACAATCTAAATTGGCATGGTTGCTTTAGCAAATGCATTTCTATCTCATGTTGCTTTGTTAACACTGTCAGTTATGGTAGGGTATAGTGTAGGTGGTACATTATTTTCAACGTGGTAAAGCATTTACCTTTTAATGCCATTCACTGGACATGTCATTTCCAAACCGATTCAATATGTACAACAACACAATAAAAAATGGTCAGATTTGCAGCTCAGGAGCTGTGTATCACTTTTTTTGTTTGTCCCTCTTCATTATTGATGACAAACAAAAAGTCCTACAGGTTCAGAACAACATGATGGAGAGTAAATAATGAATTTTCATTCCTTTAATGTACTACTGAATGTACACATAACAGGTACTGTACACAGACAGTGTGTGCATTATGCTCCAGTCATCATTTGTTAACACCAGGTGAATTCACTTAATGCTGTAGTTAAACAGGTCTGGTCTGTTTTCTGGCTATTTATATAAGATGACCTTACAAGCTGTGAGAAGGAAAAGAGGTGCTGCATGTCTTTATTAAGCAATGAAAGCATGCCTTTATTACTTGAAAAAACTTGCAGGGGAGCGCTGTAGCGGTTTGCTTTGCAAAGACATGCCTTTCAGTTCAGTGCTCCTAAAATAACACATTCACAGAATTCAAGGTACTTCCTTTGAGACTAATCGCGCTTACAAGTTTAAAATGGCCTGAAAGGAACAATGGGAATAAACAATTGTACAAAAGAGCCGCTCAGCCTTCTTACCACAAGAGAACGGAGGACGCCAAGAAAAGCAAGGCAGAACTTAAGACCAGAGTTTTGGGTGAACTGTCCCTTTAAGATTTGGTCAGAATCACAATATTACCATTTTTGATTATATATTCAAAACTACTTATTTTCAAAATTGACTAGTTGGTAACTAAACAGCTGCTGGTAGCCATTGACTTCCATATCATTTTTTTATTTTTTATTTTTTTTTACAATGGAAGTCAATGGCTACTAGCAAATGTTTGGTTACCAACTAGTCAATTTTGAAAATAAGTAGTTTTGAATATATAATCAAAAATGGTAATATCGTGATTCTGACCAAATCTTAAAGGGACAGTTCACCCCAAAAAAATGAAATTTCAAAATATCTTCTTTTCTATCTCTTTAAGAAAGTTTTGAATAATTAGGGAAGTTTCGGGTTTACCTGAGTGCAATCGGACATGCTTACTCAACCCCATACCTACATTTGTGCAAAACTCCAAAACAGACCTATACATACAATTCACTATTAAATGAAAAACACTATAAAATGGTAGTAAAACACTAACAACTTTTATTACGGGGCAGATTACTGATTATTAAAGACTTGGTTCTTTGCACAATACGACCTCAAAACACATTTGCCATAGTGCACAATTTGTAAACTAATATATTTTTACATTTACATCACATTGCAGCTGCATATGTATGGCTTTTCTAATGCAGTAAACTTGCTCAGTAGCTCACCTGGTACAGTATTGCATTTGAGATGTGGAGCACTCAGATACGAGTGATCTTGTGAGACACAAAAAAAAGCTCTAAGACTTGTAGACACAATCTAAATTGGCATGGTTGCTTTAGCAAATGCATTTCTATCTCATGTTGCTTTTGTTAACACAGTCAGTTATGGTAGGGTATAGTGTAGGTGGTACATTATTTTCAACGTGGTAAAGCATTTACCTTTTAATGCCATTCACTGGACATGTCATTTCCAAACCGATTCAATATGTACAACAACACAATAAAAAATGGTCAGATTTGCAGCTCAGGAGCTGTGTATCACTTTTTTTGTTTGTCCCTCTTCATTATTGATGACAAACAAAAAGTCCTACAGGTTCAGAACAACATGATGGAGAGTAAATAATGAATTTTCATTCCTTTAATGTACTACTGAATGTACACATAACAGGTACTGTACACAGACAGTGTGTGCATTATGCTCCAGTCATCATTTGTTAACACCAGGTGAATTCACTTAATGCTGTAGTTAAACAGGTCTGGTCTGTTTTCTGGCTATTTATATAAGATGACCTTACAAGCTGTGAGAAGGAAAAGAGGTGCTGCATGTCTTTATTAAGCAATGAAAGCATGCCTTTATTACTTGAAAAAACTTGCAGGGGAGCGCTGTAGCGGTTTGCTTTGCAAAGACATGCCTTTCAGTTCAGTACTCCTAAAATAACACATTCACAGAATTCAAGGTACTTCCTTTGAGACTAATCGCGCTTACAAGTTTAAAATGGCTTGAAAGGAACAATGGGAATAAACAATTGTACAAAAGAGCCGCTCAGCCTTCTTACCACAAGAGAACGGAGGACGCCAAGAAAAGCAAGGCAGAACTTAAGACCAGAGTCCCTTTTCACTGGAGGTGAATGCAGAGGAAATTCTGGGCACTTTAACCTGTAGTAAATGGATGAATCTACAGGGGTCTGCATTCACAACTCTTCATACCTCTATCCATTTCTGTGAGAGAAAACAGACTCATTAGAGTCACCTTTTGGGATACATATGAGTAGAGTTGCAAAACACAGTGATTCAATCTTTTTTTAAGAGCAGGAATGGCTGAAAAGAAGAAATTACAGGTACAACTATAACTAAACTTTAGAGTTCCATTCCATTCTACTTCCTTAAATACATATTCAAAGCACAAATCTGTATTGTGTTTGCATGGTCAGTCCAGATTCATCAATTGGAATTTCTCAATTCATTTCTGAACGAATACATTCAGAATTCGACATTGTTTGTGCGATCAGCGGCATCTGGATGGTTGTATGGTTAGCAAACATTGTTTATAATTCAGAAGTAATGAAGGCATGTGGCATTTGAACTCATGCACACATATTAATGCAAATTAATGGCTGGCTGCCCAATACATGATGCTTTTTATTCAAACTCTCTTTGAAATGATCAGGCTTAATAGAGATAAATGTCTATACGTCTATATTATACAACCCATAAATTAATATTACAACCCGCTGATATTTAGACAATATTTGTGGATTTGGGGCTATTTAATTAGCCTTAATCACATATATATCACTTCCTAATTTTTTGTATATTTTGTCCAGACACAAATCCATATCCGCCGACCATTATTAATCTTTCAAACATGTCTTACTCTGTCATAATCTATATTTAATAAAAGCAAAGACTTACAATCTACATGGCACATCATGTTTTCTGAGTCTCTTTTTAGGTTTCTAACAGAATTTTAAGTGTAATACTTTGCTCTGCAGGCCACTGAGGGGATTTCTCACAGTTTTCCTTCCCTGAGAGGCACAAGCAGTCAAATCTGTGGAGCGCAAGAGCTTCTCTGTTCCAGACTTTTCAAAGTGAGCTTGCCAAGCCTACAGTTCTGGCGCTATTAAATGCATGTCTAAAATTACCATCATACCACCAAGTTTTTTAGTATCTAGGTATACAGTTGTGTGGTTATATGGTTAAAGCTGTGTGAATCATCCTACAGTAATTTCACTACTGTATATTGTACACACACAGAACAATAATTTAGGGTGACGTTTCTGTAAGTATAGGAGACAAACCCGTAAATGTTGGGGTGAGACATGTTATGCAATAATTTCCTTAGTTGCGCACTTTTGTTTGAAACAATCCTTTGTCCTTTTCACAGTGCTCTTCAAAAACACAAAAATACTTTGTTTTTGTGCAAACCAGGCTTCACAAAAGTATGTACTGTGATTTTTTTTAGATGTTTTTTGTGATTCATCATTACCAATATCTACCATAGTTTCTGCCAGCTACCATAGTTACTGAAATTATTGCTAATAATATAAAAAGTTATTTCCATGTTTAATAGCCTTAATCACATATATATCACTTCCTAATTTTTTGTATATTTTGTCCAGACACAAATCCATATCCGCCGACCATTATTAATCTTTCAAACATGTCTTACTCTGTCATAATCTATATTTAATAAAAGCAAAGACTTACAATCTACATGGCACATCATGTTTTCTGAGTCTCTTTTTAGGTTTCTAACAGAATTTTAAGTGTAATACTTTGCTCTGCAGGCCACTGAGGGGATTTCTCACAGTTTTCCTTCCCTGAGAGGCACAAGCAGTCAAATCTGTGGAGCGCAAGAGCTTCTCTGTTCCAGACTTTTCAAAGTGAGCTTGCCAAGCCTACAGTTCTGGCGCTATTAAATGCATGTCTAAAATTACCATCATACCACCAAGTTTTTTAGTATCTAGGTATACAGTTGTGTGGTTATATGTTTAAAGCTGTGTGAATCATCCTACAGTAATTTCACTACTGTATATTGTACACACACAGAACAATAATTTAGGGTGACGTTTCTGTAAGTATAGGAGACAAACCCGTAAATGTTGGGGTGAGACATGTTATGCAATAATTCCCTTAGTTGCGCACTTTTGTTTGAAACAATCCTTTGAATACAGCCCATTTTCACAGTGCTCTTCAAAAACATAAAAATACTTTGTTTTTGTGCAAACCAGGCTTGACAGTACAAACCAGTATGTACTGTGATTTTTTTTTAGATGTTTTTTGTGATTCATCATTACCAATATCTACCATAGTTTCTGCCAGCTACCATAGTTACTGAAATTATTGCTAATAATATAAAAAGTTATTTCCATGTTTAATAATCGTCATTTAATTTTCAGTGACTGTTGTGTTTCAGTTTAACAGTTTTATTGCAATAACAGCTAGAAATTATTGTATTTTTGCCAGAAATAATGGTTACCATGGTAAATTTCTGAAGGAAATAGGTTATTTTAAGTTCAGTCTGGTTATTACTGATTGTGTTTAATCAGTTCCAACATAGACTTTTATCTTTATATCCAGCATCTTTGTGTTCATGTGCAAATGTTTAATTTTAGTTCAAAAGTCATTTAGTTGAGTCTGTGAAAGAAGGAAGCAATTTCAATAGCTTTAGAGATACAGAGCAAAGAAATTAACTTACATAGTAATTATGGCATATTTCATGATTTCGTAATTGTGGCTCTCAGATGAACACAAAATGGCCAAGAAAGACTTAAAACCCTCTGATTTACAGGATTCACTCTGGCATTAAACATGACGCCACTCCTAAAACTTTTGAGTGTCCATGTGGTAAATGACACATAATATTTACATCAGATAATCTCTTGCACAAGACAGCATAAACACAACACATGCATAATTTGATGATATATTACCAGAGGAATGTTTATAGATCTGCTTGAATTGAGACTGATGAATGCTGACTGATGGGAAACTCATCTCCCTGGTTTTGTTTATGGTTGTTTTGAGATTACCATATCAAATTAATCATCTAATTTCAATTCTGATCTTCATTCCATTTTACTGTTTTATGACATAGTTAAATAGCCAATACATATCTGGTCTTAAGCATTTATGAACAACAATGCATATGACCATTGTCAGGCGTGGTGAGATCTGCACTGAAATATGCCTGCTGCCATTACTTCACAGCTCAAAAATAACTCTACTTTCAAGTGAGATGCTTCCTATGCAGATATCAGCATGCTAAAACCATAAGGTATAAGTCAAATCATGCAATTCAGACTCCAAAATCTCAGACTTCTTGAGGTTGATTCCAGTGTAAATGCTGGTGTTAAATGTGCCGCTGTCAACATTAGAGTGTGAAATAGGTCAAAGCTACTGCATGTCCTCATACGGCCCATCAGAGCATCCACATTTAACATCCTTGTGATGTTTCTAATGATATAACTCCAAAACATGCGTTTGAACTGAAACAATGAATTGCTGTTTGTTCCTTTCTCAGGGTCTAATGAATCTTGTGCTGCGGCTGAGTGGAGTTGTACATCAGTTCTCAAGAAAACTGTCATGTAATGTGCCTTTGCTGAAACACATTCCTCAAATTAATCTCATTAGTTTCACAGACACTTAACTATAATTACTGTAAATGTATTGCATGTGAATATGATAAGAACATTTCACAGTCATCATGACTTGATTAGAAACGGCTTTAAAGTATGGACCATAATTTACTTTGAATTTTTCTGCAGTAAAGCTTCAGATGCAGCCACAAGAATTAACATCTGAAAATACAATATTCTTTAATTACAACCTAAGATCATAACAATCAGATAAAAAAATTAATATCATGAGCAAACACACTGATGAAAATGTTAACTGACAAACTTGAAATGCTGTTCTTTTATACTTTCAATTGTTTAAAAAAATCCAGAAAAAAATGTATTACAAAAAAAAAGCAGCAAAACTGTTTTCAACATTGATAATAATAAGAAATGTCTCTTGAGCAGCAAATCAGCATATTATAATGATTACTTAAGGATCATGTGGCACTGAAGACTGGAATAATGATGCTGAAAATTCAGCTTTGCCATCACAGGAATAAATTACATTAAAAAAATTGAATACGGTTACTTTAGACTGTAATAATATTTAACAGTATTACTGTTTATTTAATCAAATAAATGCAGACTTGATAAGCTTAAGAGACTTATTTCAAAAACATTAAAAATCTTACCGACCTCAAACGTCTGAACAAAAACAAAAAAGAACAGTATAAAAATAAAAAATGAACAATGTGGCAAGACCACTCATATGAAATAACAGTAGCAACTGCATTATGTAACATACAAGCTGTACAACACCACAGTTTTTTTAGTCCTAAGGCCCAACAGAGTTTGCATCATCTTCATTCACTGAGCTTGCTTTCGGCTCAGTGACCATTGTCAGAGCCCTGTTTCCTCCTTCCTCTAATCTTTCCATGATCCTTTCTGATGTTTTTCTCTGTATCTTTAATCTAATTCACCACGTGTTGTGATTATTCTAAGCAGCAGTTGGAGATTTGAAGTCGAGAAAGGCGGTGTCAGGGTTTAACTCGCATAAACAGCACACCGAGATCAAAGGAGTCTGTCTCAACACTGTTTCTCAAACGAATAGAGAGAAACTGAGGTAGACCTCTACATAAAGCGCCCAGGTCATAAACGAACATTAGACAATCGCTTAACAAGGACACATCCTTGTCTCTGTAATGAGGACAACGTCCTTTTGGTCCCACAGGCTTTTGCTGATGGATCATAATCTGAGAACGTACGGCCACAGGAGTGATTTTCTTCTGAATCTCTTTTCTTGAGGGGAGTTATTTTGTGGTCTGACAGGTTCATAGACAAGGCCTGAGTTCCAGAGAGCCTGAGAATGGCTGTTTTCTCCTGAAAAAAAATCAAGATGAAAGTATTTCCCTTCAAACATATTTCCTATTTCTTCCAAAACCGCTTCGACCCAGATCGCTGCCTTCTACCCTAGTTTTCCTGTAGGATGCAACAGACCCCCCCTAGTGCGAGATGTGAGTTCAAAGCACGTTTTATAAACTTTGCAGGCTAAAATATCATTGCTGTCCTGCTGACACTGACCTCCCAGGCTGGTGGTCTTAACCTCGGAATTGGCTCACAGCAATTGTTTTCACCACACACCGGTGCGCTTAATGAAAGTATCAGCGGAGGAATGCGTTCGTAACCCCACAAACTGAAGGAGGAAAATAATGTGCTTGAAGCTGTCCTGCCCATGCATATTAACTCAGGAGAAAAACATTCCAATAGTTTGTTTTTCCAGATTTACTGGATGTCACAAACATGCTTACTGTATATGAATCACCTGGGTATGTCTTTTAGCATATGCAGGAAAGCCTTTAAGTAATCCATCCACAAACACATCGAAATGTCAGTGCAACATGACAGGGCAAGCAGATTTTACTGCTATACCACACAGCTAATAAATAAAGAAACATAAAACAAAGAAATGAACAAACAAAAAAGAGGCTGGCATCAAAGCTCACATTTTTGGATTATGTACACGCATTTTTATAGCTGGCAAAATTAAATATTTTGGCCTTATGTGAAATTTGGTCAGAAGAATTAGCTAGTTTAAAAAATGGAAGCCATCATTTTTAATCAAAAGTATTTATGACTTTAGCAGTTTAAAATTTGTTGAAATGATTCAATTTATGTATGAAAAAATGTATAATAATAAATCATATAAATATTTAATCAAATATGAATATATAAAATGTTAGAAATATTTATTAAATATAAAATGTAATATTAAATATAAATATCTAGTTTAGCATTGGAACTCTAGCTGGTCAGGCTGATAGGTCCTTAACATGAAATCTGCTAGCAATCACATCGTTTACTACATGGCACAAGTTGATTGGAGTTAGACACATATTCTGCAGCCAATGAGATTGCTTTTTCAACATTTAAATAGACTGGTTTAGTGTTCACTGTAAGCTAGTCCTGCTGCGAGTTCCTCTGAAACCTTCCACCTCCCCCAGCTCCACCTGTCTTGATTTTTTTTTTGTGTGTGTGTTAGGGCCCATGAAAATGTTGGCATGGCAAGCAGAAATATTATTTGTTGAGCCCTGCTAATCTTTCTAATTGCTAATATAGTCATGCATAAACAGTACAAAATTAGGTAGTCTAATATTCATCATGACTATCAATACCCAAAAAGAAAAAAAATACCATAAAAGAAGAAAGTAGTATTTGACTTTGTGAGCAATATTCCAAGTGTTCAATGTACCACAACAACTTTGTATGAGCAGAACAAAATTCAAGTCATTATTCACAAAAAAAAAATCCAAACTCAAGACTTCAGAAAACCTGCGATACATATTAATTACTTATAATTTATAATTTCCCTTTTTGTGATTCATAAAAAAAATAACAGCATACATTTTTAAAATGTCATCTCTGAACCAATTGTACCTTCTCTGTTTATAAAAGCGAGCCATGAGACCACCACAAAAGCTACATGGCTGACTTCCTCTTTGAAACCAGCAGTTGTATCATGCATTCTTTGGGGAACAAATCGAGTGGGATGCACAAATTTCAAAAGGCACTGCTGCCATTGTTATGTTCATCACGTCAGACAGACAGCAAAGAGCCCACATGAGACAAAGTGAGTCGAGAAAGAAATCATCATGCTCTGCTCTGCTCATATAAGAGGCCACTCAGTGAAAACATGGGTTTTTTTTCTTAGACATTCAATGACAAGCCGATGTTTTAACAGCATTCTGGATGGGCACAGATGTCACATTTCGTAGATATTTACAAGCTACTATATCTTGATGTTGTGTTGTCATTGTTACGCGCCCTTATAGAAAGCATTCTCTTTTATATATGAAACACTTTGTTCCTGTTAGATATGTGAAACAGTACTGCTGGATGAACAGACTAACACCCTTTTTAAAGAAGTCTGCCCAGTGTGAAATCAACCTACAATGGCGCCAACATTGTTAGTCTGATTAGATCTGACAAATCTATCAAACAGACTGTGAAAACATTGGCACCAGAGCAGCTCAGACTAGCGGTATGATGTCTATCTCGTTTGGCTTTCATCTGTCTAATGGTTGTCTTGGTGACCTTTTTCTTCCACAGTGTGGAGTTTGATTGCATTCAGCATTTTGGTCTTCATCCTGTCTAAGCAAAAACTTGTGCTACCTTCAATTTAAAAGCAAATTCTGCATCCATAAAATCAGCTGACAAACCTCAATGATCCTGTCATGAACATGCAGTCCGGCCTTGTCAGCTGCTCCGTTTTCCACTATCTTGGATACATAGATGCCGTCACTGAAATCCCCATGCTGCTCTGGTTCCTTAGATAGAAGCAAATGTTGAAAATTAGACTACTTAATTAAAATAATGTTTAGCTGAAATTATTTTAAATTCAATTTGCATAAATTGTTAGATATTCTTTCATTTATGACAGTGTTTCTCAACCAGGGGGCCTCAGCAGATTCACAAAGTGGCTGTAGAATTACTTTTTAAGAGAAACATTTAAGAGAATGTAAAGTTTAATTAAAAATATCATTAATATATTAAAATAATCGAACTCATATCTAAATTAAAATGCTAAAAAACAAACGATCAATAACTAATAACAAAATAACTAATAACAAAAAATCCATAACTATTGTTTTTATTGAGGCACATACTAAATGAATAATGCTAAATGCATAAATGTAACTGTAAACATACAGTTACAACGAAAAGTTTTGAAAACAAGCAGCTTTGTTATTATTACATGAGGATAGCAGAAATACAATATAATAAATACAAAATATATGGATGGGTTTCGAACATAAACCTTTGAAATAATAAATGAAATATTATAATAAAATAAAACTCTTCATTATATATTAAATTGTAATAAAAAATTTAATTAAATAATAAAATCATAAATTGTAATTCAACGAAATTTAAAACAAGCACACAACAGAAGACTTCCATTCGTTTAACAAAAGAAGAACAGATACTTTTTTGTTATCTTGTAAGCCCCTTCATGTCGTTTGGCTCCATTTTGGAGACTTAAATTAGAGCATTAAATTGAAATATAAACGTAATTCTGAATGGAGCATGAGCCTGACTCAAGGGCACGCTCTCTATACATAAATGTATGTATAACATTCATAAACTTGCATTGAAAAAAGGTTAACTACGGCTGTCCATTAAGACTGAACAGGTGGTAAACAGCCTGTGGTGATTCTCCACTAGATTAGAGAAGAGAATGCGATGCGAGTGAAAGCCAAACCCACAGCTTGCTCTCTCCTCTCCACTTGGACACAATCTATGTGAGAATTTAATGGCTCCCACGCTCGCATTTCACACAATGTACTCGAGAGAAATGTGTGGAGCTCAAACTGTGCAATCTGTAATTATCTTTTTACATGTGGCTCAGTTGCTGATTTTGTTTTTCTTTCTTACAATGGCGGGGTTGGTCGAGTTAGGAAAGACTGCGCAATGCCTTCTGTGGCTAAAAGACAAACGAACCCACTTTTACAAATGTGTTCCATAGCATTACATTTTTATTTCTGTCATTGAAATATAAACCGGGTGAATTCAGGTTCATTGAGATACTTTCCCCCAGTCATTTCAATGGCAAAAAAGTGTCCCAGTCAACCTGAATTCAAACCCAGACCATTTCTTTTGCCATTATAATTCAAAATTAATTAATTACAACACTAACTATATAGTGTCCGAGCTGATTTCATATCATGCAAAGTAAATGGTGAACATGGCTCAAAAGCATGTTTTTCAAAGATTATCAGTGAATAACAACCTACATTTCAAGCTTTCTCACACAACGCTATTAAATGCAACCCAGTCTCATAAAAATACGTACCTCTGCGTACATTTCTGCAACACCGTTTTTACGTACCTTACTGCACGTTTCGCCGCAGTTTCAAAGAGAAATGTCCACTGAGTGGCGCTAAAACACGGGTTCAATACGTGAGCCCTGGCACGTTTTTATTACGTTGATATAGGTACGTATTGCTGTGTTTTTATTACGTTTCTTCAGGTACGTATTGCGGCGATTCAGAATTCAAATATCCGGGGACTGTCCCTAAAAGTTAATGCTCTATAGTGTTGGAAATATGCCCTACGCCAAACCCAACCCTAAACCTACCCGATAGTGTTAACAAACACAAAACTGATATAAAACACATTTTTTGATGCAACCGTGCCATTTTAACTTCCTTATATGCAGATTTGAACTGTTTTGTTGAACCGTAGTTACACGGGATTCGAAACGGAGCTCCTCACGTCTCAAGTACGTCTCTGTACTCCGTGAGCTACCGAACAAACCTTCCGTCGATGAAAACCCATTGATATGAAGCTGGATATGTGTGGTGTTAACAATCAAAAGCATCAGTTTTCAAATCTCCCAGCATATTAAAAATGTTTTGAAGTCACAACATAATACTCTTCAAGTAATTGTGCGAAAATTACGCTTTATTAATCGAAACTCTGTAAATCATACTCTGTGTGAAAATAATTTAAAAGGTGTCGGAGTTTTACTGCCTCTAGTGTTCATTTTTTTGGAAACTGTAGTGATATGTACTTATTGGTACGTATTTCGCGTCTTGCAAAAATGTGCCCCCATCTACGTATTTGCCATGAGACTGGGTTGATTAAATGGCTTCAGAAGACTTGAAAAATAATGTATATAAGTCTTATGAACTACTTTTATAATACTTTTAAGGTGCTTTTGAGTCCTTTTTGGTTCTTGATGATTAAAAAAATTTACATTTTTGATCTAAATGAATCTTACATGGTAGATCTTTGCAAAGTAAGCTTACATACCCCACACAATCTTCCTCCAATGATACTGAATCCAAGAGATCCTGATGATGTTCTGTGGAGGGTGACTTTAAGGCTCCTTGTTTCTTCACCCTGGGTTAGAGAGATAGGACAGAAAGAGAGAAACACAAAGGAGAAATTAGATATTTCAGATGCTGCAACAGCAGGTTTCAACACAGCTTCACTGACCCTACTAACCATCTCTCCCCTAAGAAGCAGGGCTCTCTCCATTAGCTACCTAATGAAACGGCAAAGCCACATGAGATTCAGGGGATTATCATATATCAAGCAGTGGAGACAGATCACACCCTCAGAGACACCTGGCAAAATCACAGTCAAGGTGCTATAAATGTCTGAAAATAATTTATGAACGTGTGGCCAGGTGTTTACCACACTCACGACACAGTGAAGTGTGTAGAAGAAATTAAATCACACTGCTTTCCTTCAGGTCAGGGCAAAAAGATAAATATTTATTGCTGGTAAGAGAATTTTCGGCCTGTAAATTCACTCGCTATTAGCAGAAGGTGTGGAGGAAGGTTTATTTTAGACCCTAAACGTAAATTAATTGGATTATTTAATAACATTTGTTATGTACAAGGGAAAGGCGAGTAAAGTTAAATCCATATTTGTTATACTACTCCATGACAGACGTCAAAATCTCTCACCAGATGGGATTGATCAGCTGTCATGAGGCAGATGTGGCCGAGTGAAAATCAAGGCAGGGCCTGTGACGTTTCAAGAATGACAGATTTAAGATAGCCTTAAAATATCTGAACTTAAGTAAGCTGTCTATCAAACAGTCCTAGCAGTGGCATCCCCCGCTGAAACGGCAGCTGCAGGCGGAAATCTGTCACACTGAGTGAGACGAGCATCATGAGCTCTTGATTAGTGTCTGACTCAACCACAGAGAGCTGAGAGAACAAGAAGGGACTCTTTTGTTTACATATTATGTCCTTGAAGTCCACAAGACATGCCTCCTGTCAACTCAGTTAGACTTAAGTCTTAAATTTGTTGGTTTCACAGACCATTCAGAGTGCTTGAAAACGATGGGAGACTGTGTAATTATGTGAAAGCATTTGAATACAGAATGAGGACGTTCAAGTTATGTTTCTCTTGTTCGGATCTAGATCAATCAAGTGTGAATGCTTTAAAATGACATGAAAATGAACTGACAGTGCTGGCTTGGTGACAGTGAAGTGTTTTTAGTTACGAGACTCTTAGTTAAGAAATCTCAGTGTGAATTAATCAACAGAAAAATCTTATTATATAAAAGTACTTCATATAAAAGATCCAGATTCAAACAAACATTCAGTGGATTCCAGCAACTGTTTATTTATGATGGAAGATTGGGGCTTATATACTGTATCCCAATGGTTATATACTGTATCAATTATACACTGTTAGAAAAACTGTGCAAAAAGTTTGCTAGTCATTGGGATAGTACCAGTAAAGGGATATCATTTCACCCTATCTACTGCTAAAAGGTGAATATTAATAGGGGAGCGCGGGGCACAAAGTAACGTGAGGTTAGTTGTAACGTGGTTTAAATATTTCCACACATGCTAGCATAACCAAATTTACAGCATTTACTAGTTACTATATCAACATTATATAGAGAAAAAAAGTGCGCCAAAATTCAAAAGTCTTTTGAAGATATCGCTGAACATTTATTTTACCATAGTAAAATTATATTTCTGGCTTAAGTCAATTTTTCATCTCAGTTTTTATTGCTCATTTAAAATGAGACAAATCTGCTATTATTTTAATCTTCAATCTGTTATTTATCAGTTTAAATGATTTTTTAATGCTTCGCTAACTATCAGAAGACAGTAACCAGTTTTAAATTCCAGTTGCGCAGATGGGGTATGTTGTAACACTGCGTTACAATGTGCTATTCTATGACATTAGCGATGTAATTCACACTATTTACTTTAATACATTTTAATGATAAAAGACGAGAAACAGGTGAATAAAGACTGACAGTCAATGTTTAATGTTAAGAAATTATTATTTCAAGACACGTAAAGCATTTGGCTCGTTTATGTGGGCCGTCCCAAGCATGGTTGCAATGTGTTCATTGTCAAACTCCAAAATCAGATTATTTTTAATTCTTAAAAAACGCCATTATTTTATTTGAAATAAATAATAATTTAATTTTATTGACAAAATATTTTAGTTTGTCTTGTATATTTTTTTCATGCGATCAGATAACATTTTAAGCTGTCATATGGTCATGTTACAACGTGCCCCTCAGATGTTACAATGTGTTCCACCTACGGGGCATGTTGTCACATTTCACTTCCAATTTTTGAGGGTAAATAAAGAAAAACGTATACACTGTAATTATGAAACAAAGCGACATATTTGCACTAAACAAGTGTGAAATGACTGTGGATAAAAAAATTATACTCTGAACCCCATGTGGATTTACACAATTTGAGAAAGTCAAAAAGTGTTACTTTGTGACCCGCTCTCCCCTACCTTCCAGTAGTAATAAAAATATCATTTGCGCACCCTCATGTTGTTCGAAACCTGTAGTTTCTTCTGTGTAAAATAAAAGAAGATACTTTGAAGAATGTTTGTAGCCAAACAGTTTTGGGTCCCATTGACTTCCAATATGATCAAAAAGTATAATGGACGTCAATGGGAAGAGAAACCTTTTGGTTACCAACAATCTTCAAAATATCTTCTCTCAAGTTTCACAGATGAAAATCAGTCATAGAGGTTGAGGGTGAGTCAATAACAAAACTTTCATTTTTGGGTGTACTATCCCTTTAAGGCACTTCTATGAACCTTTTAGGTTTAAGTGACAAGCTGTGCACCCCTAAACACAGTTTTTGCACATTTTTTTCTGAAAGTGTACAGGTTTTAATAAAAAAGTGAAATGTTTGTTTTCCAATTGTATCATATAAGTCATCATATTTTTGTAATAGTTGCTCGTGGGTAAACAAGAGAATACAAAACCACTTGAAGTAATTGTCAGCAACACAATATGAACTTTATACAGTGTTAATTGCATCCATGCCAATGGTTTAACATTTTTTTATGTTTACTTTTGTTTTCAAGAGTGGCATGATGGATATTAATCAGCCTATAATATTGCATATTTTAAAAGAGTTACTATTTTTTTTTAAAGTGTCGAAGTAATTGTCAGCAACACAATATGAACTTTATACAGTGTTAATTGCATCCATGCCAATGGTTTAACATTTGTTTATGTTTACTTTTGTTTTCAAGAGTGGCATGATGGATATTAATCAGCCTATAATATTGCATATTTTAAAAGAGTTACTATTTTTTTAAAAAGCTGGTTGACATTGTCACAACATGCCACACTACAGCTCAGGGTTAAATGAACTGTATCGTATCCAGCTTTTATCTTTGTTTCCCACAAAACATTCATAGCAGGCCTTGTCAGTAGTATTAATCAGCATTTTTGAGTAAAATGTTTACCACGTGTTAGACAATATCTTTGTTCCCATGGATTTAACTTGTCACAATGATTTCAGGTCTACTCAAGTTCCCACAGTTTCAACTTGATCAGTAATTAAATTCAAAGTGAACAGGTATAGGCCTAATTAACTTCGCTACAGGTTGTCACTTTGATTTGACTTACAAATTTAAACTGAAGCTTCCAGTTTTTGAGGGTTGATTTTTGTTGCACTGTTCACTCAATTCACAACTCATACTGACCTTATCGAGAGGCATCCAGCTGTTTGACAGCGCGTCAATCCTGTACTTGTACTCGGTGATTTTCTTCTGAAATGTGAGCGCTGTGATGTGCAGCTCGCAGTGGAGCGCGGAGAGTTTGGAGAGGAGAGATCTCTCCCTCTTACTGAAGCTCAGCGACTGGCGCTTCAGCTCCTTCTCCAGACTCAGCACTTTGGTTTGGAGGAGACCGCTGTGTGTCTTGAGAGCTTGGAGACAGCTGTGATCCTCGGACCTCTCCTTGAGAGTCAGCGCGAGTCCACATCCATCCTTACAGACCTCCACGGCCCTGCGCTCGCATCCCTCCCGCATGTGCGAAGCCACATCCTTCAAGCTGAGCACCGCGTCGCATCCTTCATTCCCGCATCTCACCGGAGAGAATTCGCAAGTCTCCGCGTGCTCTGACAGATGCTGGAGCTTCATCACCCGGTTGCAGCCTCGTTCACGGTGGTCGCATTTGATGTCCAGCTTGAGAATGAGGTTTTTTAGGGGCAGGACGTGGTTCAGCTCTTTGCTGGAGATCTTCTGGCACTGGACAGGGCAGCTGCTGACTTTGGAGAGCCACTGGAGCACGCAGGCGGCGCAGAAGACATGTCCGCACGGAGTGCTGAGAGGATCCTCTAGAACTTTCCCACACAGTTTACAGATTAGGTCCGGATCCACGGGACCTTCGAAACGGTCTAGGTCAAAGCCCATAATCTTGACGTGAAGTTCTGGGACGACTCAGCAACAAGGAGAGAGCTGTCAACCCACGCTCACGAAATGAGCGATTAAACTACTAACTAGGACGAGAACTACTAGCAGGACGAGAGGCGCGAGCTACCGTAAACACTCAACGAGCAGAGCAGTGTGATGAGTGCGCGAATAAAGAATGTAGATGATGAAGTGGGTGTTGAGTAGCGCCTAAAACTATATTACTTGTAATAAAAAATGGTAATGGGAAAAAATATTGAGGAGATATGTAGGCTACATGAATAAAATTAACTTCTTGTTCTTCTTATTGATACTTTCTTCGTACTTTCTCATCAAGTCTGCAGTTATTTAATCAAAAATACAGTAAATCCATTCATATTGTGAAATATTATTATAATTGAAAATAAAATTTTTTTACTCTAGTCCATATGATGCTTCAAAAGTGTTTCTAATATTCTGATTTTAATTATTATCAAAGTTGAAAACAATTGTGCTGCTTCATATTTTGTGGAAACTGTGATAATTTTTTTTTTTTCAGGATTATGTGATGAATGGAAAGTTCAAAAGAACAAGCATTTATTTAAAATAGAAATCTTTTGAGACATTTATGTCTTTACTGACACTTCAATTTAATGTGCCCTTGCTGAAAAAAAGTATTAATTTAATAAAAAAAAGAGTCTTACTAACTTTTAATGAGAATTTTTTTTTAGTAATTCTGTAATACAGTCTATCTCTTTTCAATTTTTAATTATCATTTTAATTACAGGAAATAAAAATCATTACCACTAATAATATATCAATATTTTTACATATTACACTAATTAGAATGGGGAAAGGTGTTTACTTGTCTTGAAAGTCCAGCTGTATAAAGTCTTTGTGTGTGTGTGTGTGTGTGTATTTAAACATGTTTAAAATAGTATTAAATTAAGAAAACTTAATTGAATTTAATTACATATTCATTATCTGACAGACCAATTCAGTTCATGCAGCTCTCTGCTAATGAGCTGATGATAAATACAGGAGACACACATCTTACATTTTTAGGACAATGGTGATATATCATTAATGTCAGGTTCTCACATTTTATCAGTGCAATGTCGTTATTTTATACAGTTGATTATTAACCGTATCTGTTGGCCAAAACAATGATTTAATATTTTTGTTTGTTTTTACATTTATTTCTTTTTATATGTTTCAGAAATGTTGCAGTTAACACATCTCGACGTATAGCACAACTACATGTAAGCTACACACACTTTATCGCAGCATCACATGCCCACTGAATAATAAGGAGCATGTTTAAGCCAGCTGGATGTTGGTTTAAGCTGCAAGTTTGTGGCCTGCTCATGTCAAGCATGCACTGCCTCTTATCAGGCCTGCATTTCCAAAGCATCAGCACTTGCTTGATTCCCCTGTGCAGATACAGCAGTGTTAATATATTTCCAGCACAGGGTCAAATGGCAGAAAAAGTGTTGTGAGAGCGATGGGTTACAGCCGTATCAAACTCCTAAAGATTGGGAGGTAAATCTTCAGTGTCTTACATGACAGCTGGCTGTTTTGCTGGAGGAAAAGGAAGATGGAAGAGTGCGGAATAATTAAAGGCTATCTGTTAGGCATAGGCTACGAGGAACAATTCATTAACATCTCGTTATTTTTCAGCACCTAATTAAAGGGGAGGTAAAGGGCACTGTTTAAAGGCATGTGTGGGTAAACAGCATTTATCTCAACCTATTTGGTTTATGTGATTCTCAGACAGGCCATTTGACAGTTCACCTTGTACATAAACGATACTAAAAGACATCTAAAACACACGTCTGGATCTAGTTTGCTGCATTGTTGCGGTGATGTCTTAGGAACGATTTATAAAAGAGACAAGTTTGGGCAAAACAAACATTTAGTTCTCATAAGAAATAGCTACAGTAATGTATCCTGGAGACACAAGCAAAAAGCTGAATGAGTTGTAGAATTATGTGATCATATCTGGTTTGACATTAAAATAAATTAATTCTTTGAAAAAACAATGAGCATTTTTTTTCATATTTGCTTGATCTAAACTGGTTAAAAAGCTAGTGTGTACAGACTGCAGATGTTTTGCTTCATGTTCTCATGTTCTTGTCAGCGATTGTGTTAAATGAAGTTTAGGAAAGATGAAAAATAAACTGACAACAGACCACATCTAACAGCTAATTGTGAAAATGAACAGGCTTCGCAAGTCATTGTCTACATGAAGCCTGCATGACAGGATAGACAAAAATGGAAACATGTAATAACTTAAATTGTCACCTCATTAGTGTGATTTGATGCCTTAAAGGAACCGTTAACTCAAAATATATATATATGTTTTTCATTTTTCATGTCATTATTTTCTCAAGGTCCAGACCCATATGAGCTTCTTTATTCTGTGAAATACAAAAAGACAGGTTTCGAATAGAATTCACTTTTCTATACAATGAAAGTGGATCAGGTTTCAAAAATAACAAAAAAGAAGCATTATATTGTATGCTATATTCTAAGTCTCTACAATAGCTTTATGTGAGAAACACAATGAAATTTAAATTGTTATTCTAAAAAAAAAGCACTGCAAAAAACATTTTCGTACTTAGCATTTTTGTTTTATTTTTCAGTACAAATATCAAAATATTCTTAAAGGGGTCATCGGATGTCCATTTTCCACAAGTTGATATGATTCTTTAGGGTCTTAATGAAAAGTCTATAACATACTTTGGTTAAAATTTCTCAATGGTAGTGTAAAAACACCCTTTTTACCCTGTCAAAATCAGCTCTGTTTTCAGCACGCCATTCTAGTCCGTGTTGCTTTAAATGCTAATGAGCTCTGCCCCCCCCGCCCCTCTCTTCCTTGGGGTGATGAGCCATACTTATTAGGAAAGGCGATTTGCAAAGATTCATAAAAAACCCTTATACTCACTTCTTCTGTAGATGAAGCTGGATCATGAATGATTCGCACGAACATAAACGCATTTAGGCAGATTGGGGATCGGCGCATTTCCTTCAAAAACGAAAGTACCTCTGCGTCTTCAGCGGCTCAGATGTCGGGAGTAAATGACGACTGCTATGTTCATTATTATTACATCCAGCAACAAAATGCCTCAGTCGCTTAATCAGAGACGTTCTTGTCTTCCCCTGCACCGGAGTCAACACAATGGCAGACCGCTCACAGCTCACTCAGGGCGGGCCTAAGGTAAGATGGCCTTGTCAATCAACTGTCGTGGGAGGGGCCTGTGCAGAACTACCTCATTCTGACAGGAATCTCAGAACAGCCTGATTTGAGAAAGAGGATTTTAAAATAGGGATAAAAAAAAAAACACTGGGTGGATTTTTATCATTATAGGGTGGATGTGTTCACACACTTCCAACACACATTTATGTTCAAACAACAACAAAAGTGAATTTCGCATCCGATGACCCCTTTAAATCAAGATACATTTATTTGTGAAGCAAAATTTATTAATATATTAACTCTTGTTGTCTGAAAAATGTAACAAAATTAAGTGAGTTTATGCTTAAAATATCCACCAATGAGGTATATATATATATATATATATATATATATATTCTGACCCAATTTCTTGTTTTAAGCACAAATTCACTCGAATCATTTGGCTTCTCCAATAAATGTATCTTGATTCAAGAATGCTTAAATATTTGTTAATATTTGGGAAAAAAAGACAAAAATACTAAGTAAGAAAGTCCTTTTTGCTGTACATGTTCAAAATATGAAAAAGAACATTCTAAGAATTATTATTATTATTATACGATTATAGTGTCCAAAATTATCACGGTATTGTTAAAATGTGCTGGAGATGTTCAAAAAGTACCAACACATAAATCACTTCACCAAGTTTTATATTTAAAAATCAACAAACAACAAATAAAATGACTTTTTGTTTGCATAATAACTAAAACAATAACATTACCAATGATGTTCGGATTTTAAATGACAACTTGACTGACAACAGTTTAATAGCATGTTCAAATATCTAATGTAAATGTTCAAATAAAGCTTTGAAAAAGTTTCATAAAAAGGTAAACCTCACATTTCATTTAAATAAAGAAAAGAGTTAAGTCAAAATGATAATTGATTAATAAATGATTCTACAGTATGTATTTTATCTGCTCCATAAATAATTCTAGATAACTTATCTGAATTGTTTAAATGTGTGGAATCCACATAGGCCTAAGCTTGTTTTTCCATCAACCGGTCAAAATTTACAGCAGGGCATGCAAATTCGGTCCGTTTTTGGCCAGACAGAAACTGCACACAGGCTGAATGTAAATATACGTCTCTGTAAATCCACTCGCTTACAGCAGGTGGCGCTTATGGAAAAGCTGTTTCCCATAAACTCTGTGGACAAAGCAGTATTGCGATTAAGAACACTTCCTATAGGTATTACATGGAGTGAAGATGAAAAAAATGCCATCGAATCGTTTCTGAAGACAGTCAGAACCTTCAGAGGTACATTCATATAATTCATTCATTCATATATTCATTTGTATAATTCCCTTAGCACTCTTTTAAAACCTCCCATCTTTTCCGCCCTGTTTTCACTCAAAACGAAACTACTCTTGAGTGCTGTGCGCACTTGAGACTGTTACTTAAAACTGTTCTTTATGCTGGACAGTATTTATTTATGGTGAGTTGTTCAAATCGCGGTAATCTAATACGGTTTTAATGATAATTAAAATATGAAACGGGAATTTTATCATGATTTATCGTCAAAATGATGTAGCCTAGACCTGATGTAGGCCCCGCTGCAATTGGAGCACTAAGCCAAAGCGCTAAATACTCTCAACGTGTTTTTGTAGTGTTGAGCAACGTAACCAATCACAGACATATATGTTGATTTCTTAAACGCAATGGCCAATCAGAAACGTTTTGTCAGAATTCACCCACCGCTGAAAGCGCTGCAGTTTTTAAGTGCAGTTTTGCACGCTCGTGAATCATCTCATGACTAAGTGCAGACGCATGTAAATAAGAGATTCAGTGTGCAGTTTAGAGAGCTTCATTGATTATAACGGAACTTTGTAAGATCGCGATGAACGAAGATGAGTGACGCTTTTTAGTGATAAAGGGAGCGCGCTTTGCGCACTTTCTAGTGTATAATCCATTCGGAATTTGTATGAAACTTTCGTTTTTCGAACACAGGCTACACCCTGCAAAGTTTCGGGAATGACATCCGCATATTTATGCGGGATTCACTCTCGAAATAGCA
>NW_015661984.1:284526-291796 GCF_001515625.1 Sinocyclocheilus rhinocerous | reverse complement strand
ACGTTATTCTTGACTGTGTTGTATTGACTGCTTTGATGCGTTGCAATACGGTAGTGCATTGTTTTGATGCTTACATCCGTGTTACAAAAATATTTTGCTTTTATTTATTTTATTTTATTTATTTATTGCTTTTTTTTTTTCCTTGCCCCCCCTGACTCAAGAGTCAAATGTCGCCCATGCTTTTAATAATCAACAGACACATTGAAAATAGGAATACTTTCAACATAAAGACAATACCATTGTGTGTGTCCTACTTTCTCAAAAGAACATGCAATACTGTTCTGTATAATGCCATTATTAATATGACAAATGTAACATATGAATACAGAGACGCAAGCAGTCAAGGAGAGATTCTTGCCACAGGCTAATGTTTGGCAACCAATTTACATCTGCAAGAGGAAACAGCTGCTGAATTATTGTGTGACCTGATGCCTCACACGCCGCTACCACACATTAAATCCTCTGCCTTGAATTACAGCCGAACCAATATATCCATCACATCCACAGGCAGTCACTCACTCATGACCGATGCTTTGTGTGAAACGACAAAGACAGAGAAAGAATATGAATCTGTGTGTGAAAGGAGATTTTCTGATACACACACTCGCTCTCTTTCTTTAAACTCCATTTCTGAGCAGATGACAAACTGGTAACTGCATCTCTGGTTATCTGAAGCGGTGGGCTTGATTTAGGCCTTATAGAGCTTAGATCCAATTAGTTCCCTAAAGGCCCATTAGAATGAGTAAATCATGCTAAAAATCTGCAGAGCTCACAGTGCACTTCTTAAATTAACAGTTTCAAATGCTTGAGGATGGTATTTTTTCTCTTACGGCTCTTATCTCGGGTAATTTCTGCCCCTGATTACACAGCAAACTCTGCCGATTAAATGCACTGGGTGCTTGAATTAAACCGAGATAACCAATTTTCCTGTCTTTCACAAAACACATGGAGAGGTCTCTAAGAGACTGCTGATGAGATCATTTCAGTCCACCTCCAGAGCTCAAGCTCTCCTGCAGTAACTGACCTGATACTTCGTGAAATAGCGCCATCTATTGAAGTGGCAACAGTAGGTGCAATTCCCATCACACACTCTGGGTGGCACTGTTTTGCTAAATATCAGCATGAACAACAGTCACCTGTATGCATGCTGCAGAAAATAACATTTGCTTTGTTTTAATCCGACAGCAAATCATTGGCTCACATATCAAGAATACTCAGGCTTATATGGGAAACATGAAATCAGTGCCGTCTTTCTCTTTGCACATATGGCAGTGACAGCCTATGTATAATTCCACTATTATTTATTCAACCAACTGTCCGTCGAACAGTTATGATTAAAATGTCAGCATGCAAAAGTTCTGCTTCAGTGAGATTTAATCTCAGAAATTTTGTTTTCATCTCCACACTTTTGTACCGAATGCAAATGATGCAAATGCTTTCAAAATATTCTGACAAAATCATTTATGTTGCTTTGTAGAACTACAGTTAGTTCTCAACTGATTTAGCACTCATCACAGAAACATGGTAGGCTACCCAGGGTTCCGTGTGAAAAGCTTAATGTTATTTTTTTTTCTTCAAATTTTATTCCCCTATTTTTCCATATTTTGTTTAATGTTACTTTAGCATTGCGCATCCTCGTATTTATATATTGTCGCCTGTAACTTTACCTGAATCGACTTCTCGGACTATAAAGGTAACAATAAAACTATTGTAACACTTCTTCACATTAATTGACGCATTTTTCGTCACGATTTGACATTTTTCCCTCAAAAGCTAAATTTACTTGTTTCCCTGACTGTCCAAAGCACGTGTCGTGAATTTGAGGCACATGATTGGCTGTCGGTTGCTAAGCGTAGCCGTACACATACGTACACCGCGTCGTTTAGCACACTTTTGGCACCGCAAATGTTCTCCGGAGCAGGGTTTCATTACTCTGGGTAAAAAGCGGTGTAAACCCTAAATTACAGCTGAAAGACGTTCCTCTACCCGGTGTTAGAAAAAGGTTTTTCAAATGTTTTAATGTTTCAAACATAACAGTAAATATTTGCTGTCCAAGCTAACGTTCCCATAGGCTAACTTTCACTTATTTAAAGGTTATGGAAATGTTAGTACAACCCATTCTTAAAATAATGTTTATGGAACGTTCTAATAACATTATCAATATGTTCTAGTAATGTTGAAACAATTAAAACAATGCTTTCAGAACGTCCTTAATGTTAGGCTAGTAGGCCCTACTTGATAAATGTTCTCATAATGCTGAGAGGAAGCATTCTTAAAACAATGTTCTCGGTCCTTTATGATGTTATTAATATTTGCTGAATGTTCTTTAAAGTTAGCAGAAAACATTGTGACAATGTTCATAGTGTTTATCATGACACACCCATATGTGTTTAGTTTTTAATGAATGTTCTCATAATATCAATAGAAAATGTTCTTAGGAAGAAAAAATCTTGGAACATTATACATGACTGATGATCTAAATGAACATTTTTGACCATTATTCTCAGAAGTCCTTTAATCATTAAGGATCAGCTAACAGGGAACGTTCTTAGAACGTTTTCAATAGATAAAATGGAAAATTGTTCTAGCATTCACATAACCAGGAAGACTCATTCTTAATCCATAAGCAATAGAAATATTGTTTTTATAATGGTGTCAAAATAAAAACCTTTGCATAACCAAGAAAAATGTTCTTTAAATACAAAAATGGGTGTTAAAAGTTAAAAGTTGAGAGAACATTTAAGTGTAATGTTCTCATAATGTTTTCAAAATTATAGAATGGAACATTCCTTTAACATTCACTTAGCCAATAAGAAACATTCTCGATAAATTAAAAAACTGGACATTTTGAACATTTAAAAAACATGCAGGCTAACTTAATGGGAATGTTTGCAAATGTTCTTAGAACATGTTTTTGTTAGCTAGGAAAATATTCACTTAATATG
Organism: Sinocyclocheilus rhinocerous; assembly: GCF_001515625.1. NCBI lineage: Eukaryota > Metazoa > Chordata > Actinopteri > Cypriniformes > Cyprinidae > Sinocyclocheilus > Sinocyclocheilus rhinocerous. Next base: position 288,851 of record NW_015661984.1, on the reverse strand, counting down.
CATGCATTCTTGAGCAGTTTTCATTTAAATGTGCATAATCTTGTGAAAAGGTCGTGTTGTTGTTTTTCATAAAGTCCCGAGAACTCAGACCAGCTAGCAAAGCATCTCCTCTATGTCTCTTTGCTGTCTCATCCCTGTCTCGCTTTGAGAGCACGGCCAAACCTACAGGCCATGAAAGCTGACATTTTCGCTGCAGACTATCTTCACGAGCTATAAATCATGAAGTTTTAGCTTCACCGTAACACACGTTGGAGCAGATTTCAAAAGTGTATTGATTTTTTGGACGATGGCAAAGTACTGGCAAAGTACTGCCATTTGAGATGGGACTGAAGTGACAGGGTAAGCAGAACCCCCCCCCCCCAAAGAGGCGCCATGAAACCCATCATAGCATATTACTTGCTAAGGCGGTAATAGGATTTTATAGGAAGCCATGGCGAAGCAGGCAGTTCGGGGCGCCATGGCGGAGCAGGCAGACCAGGAAGCCATGGCGGAGCAGACAGTTCAGGAGGCCATGGCGGAAAAGGGAGCTTGGGGAGCCTGGGCTCGGCACTCGGCCCGGCCTCCACGGATGGACCCATACTACCCCCCCAAAAAAAAATCCTTGGGAGAATATCATCTTTAGAGGTCCTCCGTATGCCTAACTCGGGAACTGTGGCCCTCCCTGGGCTTGACTTGGGGACTGGAGCCCTCACTGGGCTAGACTCAGGGACAGGAGCCCTCACTGGGCTAAACTCGGGGACAGGAGCCCTCCGTGAGCTAAACTCGGGGACAGGAGCCCTCTTTGGGCTGGATTCAGGGGCTGGAGCCCACACTGGAGCGAGCTCTGGGACTGGAGCCGACCGCCTTCTCCTCCTTAGATTCCCCTTTAGGTTCGGGGTGAAAGGCGTGGTCGGCGGGCTTGAGTGAGCTGCGGCTGGCAGGCTTGACTGAGGAACCGCCGGCGGGCTTGACTTCGGCGCGGCCGGTGGGCTTGTCTGCTGAGCGGCTGGCGGCCTGGGTGGGCTTGAGCGAGTGGCGGCCCGCAAACTTGACTTTGGAGCGGCCGGCGGGCTTGACGGCGGGCTGGTTCTGACTCGGGCCCGGACACTCCCCAGACACCGGAAGATCCCTTCCCTCCAGCATAGTCCCTTGGTGTCTGGGAGGTCCATGGGGCGATGGTAGTTGGCCCCGAGCCAGAACAGAGAATTGATGGTGGCGTCATCCAATGCCGTCGCCGCGGCGAGCCCGCAGAATGCCCAGGCGTACTCGAAGAAGGGGAGATCTCGGCGAACTAAGGCGGAGAAACGAGCGGCGATTTCCATGATCTCGGGGGGAAACAAACGGAAAACCAAAACACTTTTAAAAACGGAAAACAAACATGGGAGAGGGGGCGCCGCTTACTGTCCTTGGTCGGGTCTTCTGCCAAGGTTGCCTACAGGAGGAGCGCGGACACTTTAAATACACAGGAGCAAATGAAGATAATTAATAACACAGCTGGAACTAATGGAACTAATCAGGGAACATAATGGGAACAGGAAACAGGAAGACCAAATAAGGACATAAGGAACACATGGGGAGCAAAACACACACAAAACAAGGAACAGAGTCTGACAAAATGTTTATTTTCAGATTATTCTTGCATTAAGACATTAATGATAATCAATTCTAGGAATTATTAAACAGAAAAAATACAAATAATGACTTATTTACAATTTACTGCTGAAGCTGTCTTTAAGTGTTTTCACATGATGTTGTGCAGTCAGGTGGTACAAATCAGAGCTCTCAGAAAATGTTGAGTTTACAAATTGTGATTAAGAGTTTCTATAAGAACATGAATGCTTACGCTATTTTTGACATTTTTTCCCCAAAACATTTGTTTGTGTGGTAAACTTTTCAAAATCTTCAAACTTTGTTTATTCCCAACAAAAATGAAAAATGAAATTAATAACAATGAAATCATATTTTCAGTGTGTAATCTGTACATAGTTTGAGTGTCAGTACATGCACATGTTTCTAGGTTAATGTTAGGTTATAATGATGTGAAATTCTTCTGATTGATGCTTCTTTATTTAGTAGTCAGCTCTGTTGATAGGTGAAAATGAGGTGTAATTTTCTCTCCACTGTGTCCAGTCATTAACTTACTGTCAAGCTTACATTGGCACCACATAAATAAGCCCAGAAACCCTATAATAAAGACTCTGTAAGACGACTCTCAGGTCTCATGTGACAACCAAGAAAATTCTACAAGAAACATCTATATATACATGACTTGTAAGTGAAGTTTGACATACAGTATATTTTATTCTGTTTTATTTACTATTCTTATATTTCTCATTCTTATTCTTATTTTAAAATATTCTATGATAGTGAGCTGCATTAATGGGTAAAACGTAACATCTATAGACAATTCTAAAATAGACCTAAAACATTTTCAGTCAAGCTGATTTTGAGGTGTATAATAGGTGTATAATGTAGTTAATAACACATACTATTTATTATTTGCCTGTCAAAAACATTTACACTACCATGTGTAACGACATGTTAAAGTGAAAGATTTTTTGTCCTAAGCAGCCGTGAGAAGTGTGACTATAGCACAGATAGACGCATTAGTTTTCACTATTTTGGTTTCACCCCCCTCACCCAAGGTTGCTGGCTAACTCCGCCCATTGTGAGATTTCATTGGTACAGTAGTTGGCTTAACATCTTTCTGATTGGCTGTGTTTTTTTTTTTTACGTAGTGTAGCAGTTTTCATTCAGTGTGAACAGTGTTCCCTTTCAGTCGGTCACTCTCGACATCACGTCGGTGACCGACGAATTGGGAATCTCGCTAGAGAGACCAATCTACTTCGAGTGTAAACTAAACGAGCCAATGCACATTGGCATGCGATGATTGCATCCAGCTGCCGCTGATCGCAGCGTGAGTATAAATAGGCAGCAGATGAAACGCATACTCAGCTTTTCGCTTAGCCTCGAGCTAAGCAGCGCCATGGAGCCGGTCGCAGGGCATCCGCCCCGCCCGTCTCAGCCCCCGCGGATGGGCGACCCAGAGATGGAGGGAGTTGCTCTTCAGGAGATGGTGAACGCACCACTCCCTCACCCGGAGGAGGGCCGGGCGGAGAATCTTTTGTTTTGTTTTATCCCGCCACTAACCTCTTGGTTGGTGGTACCCAAACACTCAACAAAAGAGCAATTTCCTCTATTTCTGGGTCTCAAGAGGGCACGGAGAGTTGTGGATGGTCCAGAGCCAGATCACACTCATCCTCCTCTGTTGCCGGCGAGCAGCAGCGGGCGGTTTGAGAGCGTCATCAAAGGCCCTACTCACGCACCCTCTGTCCAACCTTGGAACCAGGTAAGTGTTGCACCGCACACTCAGACCCCGCTTCGGTCGGTCCACGTGCTGCCTGAGCTGGGTCCCTGCGTTCCACCTCACTGCCCCACTGCTGGTACGTCGGTGGTTCCGCTGGTCCAGCTTGTACGGTATCTGGAAGCCTGGCTAGCGCTGTCCAGCCCGTCTTGCTGGCTCCTTTGGACCATCAGACTTGGCTACACGATTCAGTTCACCCGGTGTCCCCCCAATTTCAGGGGCATCCACTTGACATCAGTGAAGGCGGCCGATGCTCCTGTCTTGCGTGCGGAGATCGCAGTCCTACTGGCGAAGGGTGCGATAGAGCCGGTCCCTCCAGCCTATATGAAGACGGGGTTTTACAGCCCCTACTTCATTGTACCCAAGAAAGGCGGTGGGTTACGACCGATCTTGGACCTGCATGTCTTGAACCGGGCCCTTCACAGGCTACCATTCAAGATGTTAACGCAGAAACGCATCTTCGGGTGCATCCGTCCCCGAGATTGGTTTGCAGCGATCGACCTGAAGGACGCGTACTTTCATGTCTCAATCCTTCCGCGCCACAGACCTTTTCTGCGGTTCGCGTTCGAGGGAAGGGCATATCAGTACAAGGTCCTGCCCTTCGGGCTGTCCCTGTTCCCCCGTGTCTTCACGAAAGTTGCGGAGGGGGCCACTCCCACGAGACCCGACGCAACAGAGTGCGGCGCGGGACAAGATGGGCGAGTGCTGCTGCGGGATGCGGGAGAATAAAATGATTCACGGGACTACCTCAAAAAATATCTAAACATAAAATATCTAAACAAATAAATTGTTTTTCATCTATTGCACAAAAGAAACATGAAAGAAAATAAAATATAAACGATTAACAGGTGCAAGCGTATGCAGTTTCTATTTAGGTTATAACACGTGTTTGCAGCGTTGAGCAATGCAGTGCTGAAATTTGCGTGCTCACGAATCCTCTCATTATAACACACGAATTGTAGACATTATGAAAGATTCATTA
>NW_015661984.1:283681-284490 GCF_001515625.1 Sinocyclocheilus rhinocerous | reverse complement strand
GAAACAATTTCAGAGGCTCCTGGGGCATATGGCAGCTGCTGCAGCAGTTACACCGCTAGGGCTCCTTCATATGAGACCGCTTCAGCACTGGCTTCATGGCAGAGTCCCGAGGTGGGCGTGGCAGTTCGGCACTCACCGGGCCGCCAAACCTTCACCCCGTGGTCAGACCTCACGTTTCTTCGGGCAGGAGTGCCCCTAGAACAGGTCTCGCACTGGCACATCAACTGCCTAGAGTTGCTAGCAGTACGCCTTGCCTTGAACCGTCTCAGAGGGCGCTTACTAGGCAAGCACGTGCTGGTCCGCACGGACAACACTGCGACCGTTGCGTACATCAGCCGACAAGGTGGTCTGCACTCCTGTCGTATGTTGCAACTCGCCCGCCACCTCCTCCTCTGGAGTCAGGAGCATCTGAGGTCGCTTCGTGCCGGTCACATTCTGGGCCTGCACAACCGTGCAGCCGACGAGCTGACTCCATCAGACTCCAACCCCGGACGGTCCAGCTGATTTGGAGACGTTTCGGAGTCGCTCAGGTAGACCTGTTTGCCTCTCCAGAAACCTCTCACTGCCAGCTGTTCTACTCCCTGACCGAGGGAACAGTCGGCACGAACGCACTGGCACACAGCTGGCCTTGGGGCCTACGCAAATATGCGTTTCCCCCAGTGAGCCTTCTTGCACAGACACTGTGCAAAGTCAGGGAGGACGAGGAGCAGGTCCTGCTTGTGGCGCCCTACTGGCCCACTCTGACCTGGTTCCCGGAACTGATGCTCCTCATGACAGCCCCTCCCTGGCAGATTCCTCTGAGGAAGGAT
>NW_015661984.1:280230-283564 GCF_001515625.1 Sinocyclocheilus rhinocerous | reverse complement strand
TTGACACCATCACTTCGGCGAGAGCACCGTCTACGAGACACGCTTACACCTTGAAGTGGAACCTGTTTGTCGAGTGGTGTTGCTCTCATCGAGAGGACCCCTGAAGATGTCCGATCAGAGTCGTGCTCTCCTTCTTGCAGCAAGGGTTGGAGCGAAGGCTGTCTCCCTCCAACCTTAAAGTTTACGTCGCTGCTATTTCAGCTAACCACGACCCCATAGAGGAGAGAACGATGGGGAAGCACGATCTGGTCATCAGGTTCCTCAGGGGGACGAGAAGGTTGAATCCTCCTCGACCTCCCTCCATACCTTCTTGGGACCTGTCTCTGGTGCTTGAAGCACTACAGCGGGTCCCATTTGAGCCTTTGCAGTCAGTTGAGCTGAAGTTTCTTTCAATGAAGACTCTGCTCCTGATTGCATTGGCCTCCATCAAGAGGGTAGGGGACCTGCACGCATTTTCGGTCGACGAATCGTGCCAAGAGTTCGGGCCGGCTGACTCACAGGTAATCCTGAGGCCCCGGCCCGGCTACGTGCCCAAGGTTCCCACTACTCCCTTCAGGGATCAGGTGGTGAGCCTGCAAGCGCTGCCCCCGGAGGAGGAAGACCCAGCCCTAGCTTTGCTTTGTCCCGTCTGAGCATTGAGATGCTACGTAGACAGGACGCAAAGCTTCAGGACCTCAGACCAGCTCTTTGTCTGTCACGGAGGCCGGCAGAAGGGGAATGCCGTCTCTAAGCAGAGGATGGCCCACTGGATTGTGGATGCTATCGCCCTGGCTTATCAGGCACAGGGTGTGCCCTGCCCGTTCAGGTTGCGAGCTCACTCGACTAGAAGTGTTGCATCCTCCTGGTACTGGCTTGTGGCGCCTCGTGGCGCCATATCTGACAGATATTTGTAGAGCTGCGGGCTGGGTGACCCCCAACACGTTCGCTAGATTCTATAGCCTTCGTGTGGAGCCAGTATCCTCCTGTGTTCTCACCTCAAACGGATAGAGGCACGGAGAGGCCCCAGTTTAGTGTCGGCTTGCTAAAACTGCTCCAGAGTGTCCGTACTGTAGACCCTGTCAAGCTCCTCCATCCCCTCGGCAGCCAGACATGGCGGAACGTCTGGCACCAGGCCCTCACTCGATGAATCCTTGAGAACCGGTAGAGGGCTGGGTTCCATATGTAGAGACCTAAGTGGATCCCATATGTGTAAAGCCACGGTATAGCCTCAGAGCCCATGTTTCCCCGGCAGACTTCTGCCATTTCCATGAGGATTTCAATCACCTCTAATCTTCCATATGCACCTAAATGGTTGTCCATATGTGTAAGTGCTTCCGAAACCTCCTTCGGGAAGGATGGGGCTTCCGCAAAGTTCCGGTTCCAAGTGGAACGGGCACGTTTTCCCAGTGTTATCCAGTCTCACTGAGTGGGTAGTGCTAAGACAACAGTGTTTGCCCCGGCCTACACCAAAAGGGGGCGCAGGTGGCTTGCACAAGACACTGGAAGGGGCAGCATCCGTGGCGCTTTGGTAGGGATTCCCAATTCGTCGGTCACCGACGTGACGTCGAGAGTGACCGACTGAAAGGGAACGAGGGTTACAATACGTAACCGAGACGTTCTGCAGTATCTGGTTTCTGAGATATTCAACTTCACTGGGTGGAACATAAAGGAATATTCATGACTATCTGTTTGGTGTTTAAGCGACTGTAGAAATTAGTGCATGCTCTCTGGGTTACAGAAACTGATTTCAGACAAGTAGGTTAATTACATACCAAACATGTTGAAATCAGCATTGAACAAAGCTAATCTAGATTGCAACTGTTCAAATATGCAGATCAATATATATATTTTTTCTTGTGTTGTGTATGATTTAATGTTCACAGCCAGTCATTTGCCAGCATTAGGGAATTGCTCTATTCAAGTAAATAAACCAACTGCCATTAAATATTTTGTATGCTTTTGTTTTAACTTGAGAGTCTTTAAATTGTGTTGTTTAATAACTCTGCCAAAATGCATCTATGGTGACATTTCTGTTGTGTTTAGTCTGTGCCATTTCTTAATCACTTGCTCAGTTGGTAAATAATTTCAAAGAGACTTTAATATTAAATGAAAGATTTTTTTCCACCAAAGCAATACATTTAGTGGATCACAATGAATTATATGTTTAGAGATTAAAAAAGTGCAAAAATATGTTTTTTTTCTCTCTCTCTTTTTGACCACTGATGCAGTGTGAATCAGTGTGACAGTGGATATGGAACTATAAAATGCATGTTGGTCAAGTTACTTGTTTTAGTTCTATTCTATAGGATTAACATATAAATGTAATGCATTGTAATGTAATGTGTTGTACATGTATTGTAAATGTCAAATGCAAATATTAAAATTACTCAATGGAGTAGGTGCATTTTGATGAATAAGGAGAACAGCTGATTCTGTGCTACAGATTTATTCACAAATGTGGAGAAGACATGAAATGAAAGAGTTGTTTATGTCTCCATAGGCACATTTTGTCAAAGTTATCAACCAATAGGCTGTTGGCTCATTTGGAGCGTATCAACGATACCTCTAGCAAATCAATTGCTGTAATCTTATCACACATAACACATGACACAATCTATAAACTGCTGTAAATTACAGTTTCAATTTAATTGCCTGTCTGAAGACGGTTTTTGTGATCCGGGAGATCTAATTCTTACAGAGTTTAAATGCTATAACAGGAAAATGATGAACATTCATGTATGCTTCACTCAGTGCAACTGACTATTTTAGAACACCAGACAAAGTCTCTAATAATTTCTTGTCTCTGGATTGATGTTACATTGCCCCTGGTTATGACATCTTGTTACATGTCCTTAGATTTTAGTATTTGATTCATTCAAGGACTCTGAATGCACTCATTACTACCTGCCCAAAATAATTAACTTCTCTTGGAAACACTAGAAACTTCTAAATCAATGAAGACTCTCCTAGTCTTTTCAGATTAATATGGCTGATCCAACTTGCTTCTCCCATCCAGTGTCCTTCTATCGGCCTTCACATAAAACCATCATTTCTGCTTCCGTGCCTGCAGGATAATCAATTATTTACTTCGCATCACCGTCTATTGTCCAAAACTGATCATCGCTATTACTGCATGCTGGGGAAGAAATCTCATTAAACAGTTTTCTCGTCAGCAAGAACATCATTCTGTCACCTGCCTGACTGGACCGTGGGCTGCAGGAAATTGGACACATCGCCACATTTTCTCCTAAATATTTGAGACTTCACCTTGCAGAGCACCTTAATGGACACAATGGTCCGTCCTTCAGAGGTGAACCTGAGGCACGGCTTGTCCTTCTGTGCTGTGACTTCTGAC
>NW_015661984.1:277171-280130 GCF_001515625.1 Sinocyclocheilus rhinocerous | reverse complement strand
GTGACTTCTGACTGAGGTAAAAAAAAAAAAAAAGCAGTTGATTGATCGCCTTGGCTTTTTTGGTCTGAATACGGTACTTTATTTCAAGCAGACATGCTTTTTGCTCTGTAATGCCTCCAAACTTTAGTAAAGTCCAAGTTGTGTTATCCTGGCTGACTTGCTTCTGTTTAAATCTTGATGTCCATCTCGCAGACCTTGAATTTTCTCAGCGGGCCGTGACACCATGCTTTAGTTATGAAGCCAATGATAGGGCGAGTGTCTCCTGAATTAAAGGAGCAGTGTTACAGGAGCTATCAGTCCAGAGCTCATTAGAGAGGATGTGATCTGACAGTGTGTGTCAAAGCGTGAACACCGCACACAAATAAAAAGTGAATGTGCTGCCTCAGCAGCCCTTGTGGTCTCTCCTGTCTGAAAGCAGGCTGACTCAGTCAGAGGAAGAGCCATGGGTGGAATTAAAGGCCTTGTATTCATCTTCCAGGCAGGTGGACATAAAGACCAGCAGCCATCCACAGTTCAGCCATTAACAACAGTATACTGTGTGTAAAAGAGATGCTGGAGGTGCTAAAGTTGTCACAGGGGAATCGTTTCTTCTTGGGGAGGCAGAATGTCGTGTAACTAAAGTACATAGGTTTGTGAATTTTGGAGCTATCAAACAATTATCTTACCCATAGAGTGGTAGTGTTTAGTGCTACTTACAGCAGCAGATGACACAAGTTATGCCTTAAGTGTCCGCAAATGCAAAACTGTAAAATCTGAAATTTAATGCAAAAATGCACAAATGATGTTGCATTTGCTTTCTGCCTCACATTCAAGCTCATACAATACATGCATTAAAATTATGTATTGCATTAAAATACACATACAGAATCACCTGTGTATTTGTATGCATCCCACAACATACAATGGTCCCAAAAAGTATTTGGAAACTTAAGCAACAATTAAAATGTATACATGTATTTGATTCAGAATATAAAACAAGATTCTTTAATGTTAAACAAACATAGCACAAGCACACTTTTGTATTAAAACATTTCACAAAATGAAGCTTGTTGCAAAATATGAACCAATATATTACATGTATGCATTTAGCAGACATTTTTTTTATTTTTATAAAAAAGCGGCTTAAAATCAGGAACAAAAGCAATTCATCAAAGAGCCAAGAATAATCAGAATATACAATGCAAGGTTTATTAGACAACTAAATTAGAAAGCAAGCTAGAAAAGAAATGCTCAAAAGAAATAGCAAAAATACTGACAAATATTTTATGCATTATATGTTCAACATGTAAGCATTTTAATGAACTACACCAGGGCTTATTCTCCTAAAACACATGTCTGAACTTGAGAGGAAATTACTTCATACATCCACGAAAAATGACCTGGAGATCATTTAATTAAAAATAATTGAAAAAATGGCTCAGAAATTGATGACAGTTCACAGAAAATTCATTCATTTATTTATCTTTTGCAGATGTACATTTTTATTTAATGGAATGAAATTCATACATTATATAAACTATGTTTTTGTTCACACTAAGGGTAATATATAACATATTAGATAACACATTAGGTATCACTTAATGATATTTGTAGAGCATTTATGAACCTTTTTTTATTTATTAAAGGAATTGTTCATTTTGGTTCAGGTTAAGTATTGATAGTATTAACATATACATCCTAATTGTAACGTGTTACCATATTGTGTTTAAAAAAAATAAAAAATACTATGTGCATTTTATCTTTTATATATAATTCTGTGAGTGCATATGTGATGTACATATGAAAATCCATGTATATTTGTTGGAAGTTTTGACGCTGCTTTACTGAAAAAGTTGTCAGTTCTTGGCCAGAATAAGCTGCAAAGTGGACCAGACTTTACGCCGATACTCAAAAGTCTGGTTCTACAAGACCAGCACTGAACAAACAATAGCCCTGATGTGAGAATAGAGATGATCAGGCCTACTTCTGCGGCTTTACAATATAACTTACAGCCAGTGACATCTGAATAGTGCTCCTGTGATGCAACAAAGGAGTTTCTAAGCTTCTCCCTTCTCTGCGTCCCACTGCCTGCTCTAATGTAGCTGTCATCTCTGATTGTACAAATTAACTGCTGCAGCTAAAAATCTGGAACAAAGACTTGAAATGTGGTATACGGAAAGGTGATAAAGCGACAGGCTTGTGGAACAAGATGCTCAGCTCAGATTTAATCCACCAGGCTGATCACGCTGCCAGAAAATCACACCTCATAGTGAGAGACAGCGAGAGCGAGAGATTGGTGGCATGCACTAAAAATAACTTGAATGCTAAAATGTAGCCTATTTATTTATTAATTTCTCTCCCGATTCCAACATCTGTTAGTTTTGCATCAATAGACAAAAGCTAAAAAGGAACAGAGAGCGGCAATCAATAGTAATTTAGCGTGGACCTTGAGGTTGCCCTCAGTTTAATCTGAAAACATTTCAGGATGCAAGTCTGTGAATTTACCGTCGCACAATGACGTCTATTATTATTCTGAATCACAGGATCAGCGTTGCATTGAGACTGAATGTTATATATTATGACTCAAAGATCAATTTTAGTCCCTGCTATAGCGAAACCTCCAGTGGGACATTATCTTAGTATCTGTGGTTGGTGTTAGAATGCTGGTCATTTCTCAAGTATGATTATTATCTTCAGCAAAGGGCAAGCGATGAATTTATATATCAAATAGTGTTTTCTTCTGCTGCAGAATCTTGACAGTGAAGTGCTTATCTGAACAAGAATGTTCACCAGTTTGTGAGATATACATTTCCTGGTGGTAGGGTAATAATGTTGTCTGATGATACAAAACATCAATCATGCTTTATAGCCGTGATTTATGGCTTGTGGGAATTTACAGGCGTTTATTTCATGTAAAAAAATTCAGTCTAAGAAGAAAATTATTATTTTGTCAGAAACATTTGGATTTCAAATTATACAT
>NW_015661984.1:276587-276981 GCF_001515625.1 Sinocyclocheilus rhinocerous | reverse complement strand
TCGGGGGGGGGGGGGGAATCTGAGACTACAACTGAAAAAAAAATTTCCCCTCAGAAATTGGTAGTAAATGTAACATCCAATAAACTCAGCCATTTTTATCTGTCCCTGCCGAACCTATAACAAAAGTGCCCCTCGCGGGTCAAAATGACCCGAAGGCCAAAAATGACATTAATTTTATTTTTGGTCCAGAAAGCTTATATTGGTCCATTTTTAGATATTTTTTTCTAATTTTTTATGTAGGTTTTTTTGTATTATTTTTTGGTGATTTTTATTTTATTCACATTAAATTCTGGATATTTTTATGAAAATTAGCGTCTTTTATCAATTTTTTCACCAAAAAAAACAAAACAAAGAAAGACACAATTTCTGCATATTTATACTTTAAACATGATGA
>NW_015661984.1:263761-276470 GCF_001515625.1 Sinocyclocheilus rhinocerous | reverse complement strand
GAGGGACACTTTTGATACTTTTTTTATAGCACCCACTTAAACTGCTCGAATTAACTGCAATTTTTTTTTTTCATTTTTCATGTATTCCCGGTTCAAGTGTGACAAATGTAACAAAGTCTCATACCATAAAGATCAGCGCTCGATTTTTAAAAAATCTTTAAAAATGAGTTTTGGGTCAAAATGACCCGAGGGACGGATGAGGGTTAAATGTGACTTAAGTGTCCAAATATATTTTGTCACCATTGTACATACAGTAGGCCTATACACACATTTTTATAAATATTATGGGTAACACTAAGGATGTACAAGTGTCTAATTAGATAATTAATTATTTAAAATTTTCATTTAATAATTAATTAAAAGTATCATTCATTATTGGTTCAGGTTAATTATTGATGTTCCTAATGTTAACATATACAGCATACACTGTAAAAAAAAAAAAAAGTTGTAAATAAAGCAAAGATCGTTAGACTTTACAAGAAAATACTTTTCATTCAGTTTTTCTACTTCAAATTTTCAAGTTTAATTCAGTGTTACTTGCTATTATTTCATAATTGTTTGTGAAGTTTACTAACCATTTCTAAATGAAAATTGTTTCTATACCATTTTTGCTAACCTTGTTACACACGTTACAGGTACTTACTATTATAACAACAATAAATTATGCATAATAACATGCAAGTAACCCTAAACCAAACCCTAATCCCAATCCTAACCATATAGTAAGCACATGAAGTTAATTAATATTACTTAGTACTTAAATGTATAATTACACTGTAACAAGGACACCTTAAAATAAAAATAAAACCCAATTTTTTTAGTGTAAAGGTCCTTGCACACTGAGTCTGAAATTTTCGTTTTTTTTCGTATTCGTATTCGTATTTTTATTTTTTTTTTTCATATTCGTCTTCCTTTCCTAACAAAATGCTTGCTACGGATGCAGAAAATCAACGCAGAAAATCAAACCTGGTCTGAATTTTTGTATGACGGACGAAAGTTTCAAAGGTAGTGTGTAAACGTGATTGAGACAACGTGAGGTCATATTTAATTTTTAACGTGCGAAAATTTCAGATGAGAATTTCGGACTTAAATGTAAGATATTACCATATTTTCACTCAGAAATTGCTAGTAAATTTCACATATATTTACAAAATGGCAAATAACACATTGAATTTTACATGAAATTGTGAGGTAGAAAGACTAAAATAATTATTTGCTTTTATAATGAACTCTAATAATGTTTATTTACAAAACCGTTTTTTACAGTCTACAGAATCGTGTAGTTATTTAATAATATACGTAATATATAATATTACAACAAAATAAATGAGAAAACATACACCGAAAATGTCAGAAAATCTTAAATACAACAAAAGCACCGTTGAGGTGAACATTTTAGAGTTTTTCCAATCATGAGTTACAAGACAGAGTGCATGAACCAGACATTTTAATATGTCTCCGCATTGATTTGGAAGATAAAGAGTGGCTCTTCATTACAAGCAGAGACCCTGAGGGCCCCTGCACTGTTAACTTCAGACGGAGAGAGATATGGATTTCCGTGCCTCTTCTCAAACAGGTCACTCAGCTCAGATATGTTTCAGGTTTAATATGTACTAGGACCTCCGTTAATGACGTGCCCCAAACCCAGGCTAATTCATTTCCTTATCTTGCAGCCGAGCAGGAATGCAGGTTGCGTTCAAATGAAAATGCATTAACTGGCATCATGATGGAACACTGGCCCTGATGAAGTGAGAACATCCCTGTCTGACTACAACACTGATACATTGTCGAATTATCAGCCCTATTTGCTGTGATGCCAAATAAAAACAATTGGTGCGTTGTGAGACAGTGTTATCGTGTAGGATAATTAGTGCTTTTTGCTAAGGCAGACATCTCTATTTGCTCAAATGCACAACAGAATTAAACTTCCCACACTGCTTGTTTTACGAACATGAGTGTTACCTCAGAACATGCGACTTGTTGAGGAGAGGAATTGATTTCAGTTCAGTCTGGAATTGAGTCTGGCATTAGCATGTTGCTAAGCTAACGACATTGTACTTTCGTAAGCATAAACACTGACTGACTTTATCACTTTTGAAGTTTTTCATGGGACTGGGTGGACGCCAAAGAGCTCTTTTGGTGTGATTTGCTTGTTTTTTCATCTTACTTTATCTTACATCTTACTTTATAGGCTTATTAGTTATTATTAAAAAATAGTTTCCATATGGAGAGAATGAATGAGAAGTTTCTGTGACTTTTACCCACATAAACATCACAGGTTTAGGTTGCAGTCTATTTTTCTTTTTTAACATCGTCATGTTTGAGGTCTTGAATGCTAATTTCAGTAAAAAAATGACAATAATAATATTAAAAATATTTAAAAAATGACAATAATAATAAAAATGACAAAAGCACATAACAAAATGATTAAAACTTAAATTAAAATTAAAATGAAAACTAAAAATATAAAAAATATAAATAAAGCTAATTCAAAATATTAATAAAAAACATAGTAGCATATAAATAAAACTAAAATAACACTGATACATAGCACTCAAATATGGGGCAAAATAATACATTTGAATTACATTAAACAATTTTTTTAAAGATAATTGTATTTTTATTGTATTGCTAGACTGTTTCTCTTGCCTAATCCATTATGGATTTTCTTTTTTTCAGCTCAGCACAGTGCAGGGTTGCCTTTTCCACAAAGAGTTCAAGCAATGTTTCAGCAACTGCATAGCAATTTTGCATGGGTAAATACCACTCAAATTTTCTTTGGAGTATTGTAACATTTTGTTTGTATTTTCTGTTAACCCTAAAACACAACACAATGCAGTGCAAAAAAATAAAAAATAAAAATACATGTAAAACATATTTGTCACGAATCCTGTCCATGAACTTCCATCCACTTGCCACCAGAGGTCGCCCTCCCATTATATTGACTCTCACAGCACACAGACTGTTACACATCACCCTGGACTACATTTCCCATGCTCCATTGCACCAATCACACACAGCTGCTACCTATAACACACACTATATAAATCAGTCTCACACCATTCAACGCCGAGTATTGTTTAGCGCTTATCGCTCATCGTGTGATAGCTACGTTACAGAGCCATTTCAGAGTTTTGTCTAGTTCCTAGTTCTAGTCTAGTCACGTCTAGTTTGGTGCCTGTTTCCTGATCTCCTGCCTGTCTTGGATTCTTCTATTGCCTACCTCTCTGGACATTGTTCGCCGATCTCAGACCCACGTTAGCCGTCGCCCCGTAACAATATTAATATAATAATGTACCGAAACACAAAAGAACATTCGGATTTATAAAATAAATTTGTGCTATTCCATGATTGCTTGAATATCCTGTGATTGATTTGTTGTGGCAGTGTGAGGGGCTCATTCATGTCATGTATACAGACATGCTTAAGATGCCGCTGGCTAATAGGCAGTGAGTTGTCACAGTCGCTGTCAGACAGTGTAATCATAAAGAGCTCCCTGGTGTTTAAAGAGCATGGAGCTCAGGCCCTGCTTGTTTCTGATTGCATCGGGGCATCACGCATTGATTGCATCGACCCCCCCACTTTCCAGAGAGCCGGATTAGCTGGAACTCTGCAGTCTAGCGAGGCACCTGATGAAAGAGATGGAGAAATCTCTCTTTCCCCTCCATGTCCCATCCTTTTGTTTTTACAGTGAGAGTCATTAGTGCATTACTGGCCAATTGTGTCGGCTCTGAACACGTGCCAACCCTCTCGCTACTTTGGAGAGATTTTTTGGCATAGGGTGAGCATATTATTTGGAGAGTGCAACAATTTATATTACATTCATCTTGCGCTGTGTGAGAGCCATAAAACTCATCTAATGTCAGCACTCAAAATCAGATGTCAAAATAAGCTAAGAGGAATCTAGAATCTAGAAATGAATTGATAAATAAGCACACTACTGTAATTAAGCCAAATGAAACATGCTACAGGAATTAAACCAAATCAAGTGTATTTTGGCTTCAAATATCCTACAAGATTCTGTCCAAATGGAGAATCTGGGATTCAAAATCGAATAAATAAAACAGAGCAATTTTCTAAATGTAAAATGAATTTGCAAATAATAAGTGCTTCAAAAACTCTTAAGAATATTTTAACTTTTTACTGACGCTATTATGCAAATAATATCATTTATGATAAAAAAAAAGTGTATTAGATTAGAAAAATGCTAAAAGCATGGTCACTAGTGGTGTCAAAGGACCTCATCTCAACACATTCACTGTGATGATAAATGATTTAATAATGAATGCAGTCACAATAAAATTCTGTGATCATAATTCCAGAAAATTATGTGTAACAACTGCATATTTCAATTGTCATATTTTATATGCTCACAAATACCTTTAAATCTAACTAATAAAACTACAGACTTGAAAAAATGATTTATTTATTTATTATAATGTTTTTTTTTAAATATATGCCTTAGGCATCATCGAAAGCCGTGGTGCCATTCATCACAGCTTTGCTGGTTTCATAAAGCGCAATATGTAAAATTCTTGCACCCTCACAAAATTAGAGGCAATTAATCCAAAATAACTCGTGTATAAATTTAGTGGAAATGGCTGCTGTTAAATGCTTGGCTGTGCTCCGCTCACAAATACCTTTAAATCTAACTAATAAAACTACAGACTTGAAAAAATGATTTATTTATTTATTATAATGTTTTTTTTTAAATATATGCCTTAGGCATCATCGAAAGCCGTGGTGCCATTCATCACAGCTTTGCTGGTTTCATAAAGCGCAATATGTAAAATTCTTGCACCCTCACAAATTAGAGGCAATTAATCCAAAATAACTCGTGTATAAATTTAGTGGAAATGGCTGCTATTAAATGCTTGGCTGTGCTCCAGAAGAAAAAGAAAGATAGAAAACAGCGCATCTTTTCTTTAAATCATATATGTGTATTTGGCCTTGTTGTTATCATAAAACAAATATTGAAACCTTCTTCGACACCTGTATTTGATATTAAAATTGTGTTTTTGTGTTCAGCACTCAATTTCTTTTCCATTCTGAACAGATACAGATGAAGATGAGACCAGCGCATCCCGGCTGATACTATAGAATACTAATACCACAAAGAATTTTTATTTTTTTTTATAGCTAGTGACACTTGCCCATGCAAAACTAGTGCAATACCAGGTTGCCGGATGTTGGCTAATGAAAGTAGCTTAACTAGAAGAAAGCATCTACAGCTCACATATTTCATTGTTTTGCCTGAAACCAGAGTTAGCTCTCAAACTTCACCATGATATCTAGATGTACTGTAGCGGTTCAAGATAAGCAGTTGAGTCAGGCGTTGGAGGTCTGAACCGTGAGCATTGACTGTGCAGGAAGATAACAAGTTTTAGCAGGGTGCTAAGGCACTTACAACCCTCAAGATGAGAGGAGATACATTCATTAGTCCATGACCTGCAAGGTCCTTCAGTGTCACTATTCCCTCAGATCCAAATCTCACTTTATTGAATTCTTCTCCAAAAAGCAATAAGCAGCATCCTCTTTCAGAGCGGCTTGGGACATGGATGTTAGACAACACGGCAATATTAAAGAATCACAGCTCAGGCAAATTAAATTATGGAGCCTCTTGCTTGCTTAAAATCACCGTCGACCGAACACCTCAACCAAACAGCACACTGACCTCCTCCGTCTCCGATTCAGCTAGTTGATGCTTTTCTTCCTTTTGGAATTAGAGTTTAATGCTTCTCAAATAGTGGTGTGGAGAGTAAAAACACAGAAGTCACTCATTTGGAAGGACAGTGGGTGAAGAACAGGACAAGAGCTCTTTGAGGAAGGATCTTCCTTTATTGACCTGAGCCTTGTTGGCTGTCTTAAGACTGTAGAATCTATTTTGAGACATCCATCAGTCCATGCCCTGCAAGGTCCTTCAGTGTCACTATTCCCTCAGATCCAAATCTCACTTTATTGAATTCTTCTCCAAAAAGCAATAAGCAGCATCCTCTTTCAGAGCGGCTTGGGACATGGATGTTAGACAACACGCCAATATTAAAGAATCACAGCTCAGGCAAATGAAATTATGGAGCCTCTTGCTTGCTTAAAATCACCGTCGACCGAACACCTCAACCAAACAGCACACTGACCTCCTCCGTCTCCGATTCAGCTAGTTGATGCTTTTCTTCCTTTTGGAATTAGAGTTTAATGCTTCTCAAATAGTGGTGTGGAGAGTAAAAACACAGAAGTCACTCATTTGGAAGGACAGTGGGTGAAGAACAGGAGAAGAGCTCTTTGAGGAAGGATCTTCCTTTATTGACCTGAGCCTTGTTGGCTGTCTTAAGACTGTAGAATCTATTTTGAGAGCAAATTAAGCAATGTTTCTTCTCATCTGGTACTAATCGTTCAGGCTTTGACTAAAAACTAAGGAAACGAACTGATATAGACACTCATACTTTTCATTTCCCAAGTGCTTTGAACGAGAACAATCAGGGACGGACTGGGAGTAAAAAACGGCCCTGGATTTTATCCCAAATAGGCGCACCACAACTACAAACAGCCGCTACTATCTCACAATATTACAGCAATCAATGTATCGCAATTATGGCAAATAACATCACAAAACTCATTGTGACCATGCTGAAAAAAAAATATCAGAAATTATAATGGTTTCCACTACAAATACCATTACAAACATTACAAACCATCAACTTTTAACCATTAAATAATGGTTTCTTGTAGTGTGTTCCATTAGGATTTAGTGGTATTAACAAAAACCACCAATAATAGGCGACCAATTACCAGTAGAGACCAATAGGGTTCTTTACATTTTCCATTAAAACCAATACAATTTCCATTATATCCAGTAAAACTATTACAAATTCTATTGATGTTTTCTAATGTTTTTTTGTTCAGCAGGGGATTGAAATAAATGTCTTATCGTGTGAACTAAAATACTTGAAATCTACATAAAACGAGCAAAATGCAAAAATGTATATGACATAATAATAAACATAAACCTAGAATCTAGAAACCTGAAACAACAGAATTCTTCAATTTGAGTATTCATATGTCTGTGTGTGTGTGTGTGTCATGTTAATCTGAGCAATCACCTTATAGGCTACTTCATTTACTCTTTCGTTTTCTAACTCAATAGCTCTCAAATGTACCCGTCGTAGAATCGCTGCTGTCTCGTTATGAATGAATGGAATATTCACGTCAGACAATGCGGAGTGATAAATAGCAGTGGACGTTCGGACTAGGGGTGTACTGGGATTTTACTATAGTGCTCATAGGCTATGCTCTATAGTGAGAGAGGCGGGCAAAGGTAACCTGATGTAACTGTTCGCTTTTTTTATTTTAGCTTCTCCCAACTGCCTTTATCTTCACGTTTTTTGCTTGCCATCATGAGCCCACTCTCCTTCGCGTCAGTTTCAGTTTATTATAAGCAAAAATAGTTTGCATTAGCGCCCCCTTTTGTCAGCTGTCAACGTCACTTAATCTAAAACTACCAGCCAGGCCGACTTCTCCAGAAAGTCCAGACGGCCAGTCCGCCCCTGAGTACAATGCAGTAACAGCAAATCACCATTTCTAAAGGTACTTCAGATACAAACCGATCTGATGGACTTTGAGAAAAGAAGGAATATAGTTTCGTTTGTATGTGACCATGGAACTGACCCTTCGCCGGGAGTTTGATTGACAGGCGATCTGACCAACCATAACACTGAATCTGCCATTTCGTTGAACAAACAAACCAGACAGGAGAGTAGATTTACATCGGTGGACTTGAACTTAAAAAATGGCGTGCATTGACATCTTTCCGTGGTTGAAACGATACCTTCTGATGTTCATTCATGTTTATTTCATGCTATAAAAATATAATATGCTGTACTGTGAGGCATTGGACAGTAAATTGGCTCTTGTATTGTCCTGAAATATCTGTATCTGATATTTTCCCGAACTCCTTCCCCCCGCCATCATCCCACATTGTGAACAGCCAAACTTTCATGTTTGAATGCAAGAGAACATAGTTTAAGGAACTGGTAGATTTCATTCCAAACTTTGTGGGATTGTGCTTATGTGGATGTGTTGTCATGGCAATGATATTTAAATTCCCCAAAGGCAGGTTACTTTTGAGGATCTGGTGCTAACACACATTTGGGAAACCCACACAACACATGTATAATGTGATAATATAACAATAAACTAACCTTTTTCTTACCACTAATTTATTTTCTGGCCGTTCCTGCGTGTTAACTTTAAAAGTCGTGTCTAATACTGCTCTCAAGGGATGTTTTTATTCTAGTACTACATTCTCCTGAGGGAGGGACTGTATTTTTATCCTGTTTCTTCAGGAATGACAAAGTGTCCCACGAGTCTTGCTGGATTCTTGTCCAAATATACTCCAGGGTTGCTTTGCTATCTTAGTCAGCTTTAAAGTCAACATGACATCAGAGCGGACCCTATTTAATACACGTTCCTGGCCTTTCTGTGTATTAATCACCAGTGAAAAAAGTCTTTGTGATCTATCATAATTGCCTGGATCTAATAATTCCTTCAAAAATACATAAAAAAATTTAAATTATACATAAAGTGCAATGACTAACATAATCTTAACATTACTTAGATACATACAATACATGTATCACTTCTATGATGATCATGTTGAAATTGCTGAATTAAACATTATTTTGAGAAACAAACTTAAAACGCAAGATTATATCATACCTGGCCCTGAAGACCCTTATTACAGTGTGTGAATATTAATAGACTATTAAAATGTAATGTCATGTTGTGACTCCCAAAAAACGTAATGATATTTAAGAATGAATAATTCTTGATCTTCTTAAAAATATTTCACCTTAAAAAAAGGTAACACGTTATTATAAGGTGTCCTTGTTACATGTTAAATGTACTTACTATAATAATATATTATGTAACCCTAAGCCAAACCCTAACCATATAGTAAGTACATGTAGTTGATTAATAATACTCAGTATTTAAATGTATACTTACATTGTAACAATGACACATTAAAATAAAGTGTAACCCCCCAAAAAAATAAAATAAAATAAATAAAAAAAATATATATATACACGTATATATACAATATATATATACATATATATATACATATATATACATTTTAGACATTTTTGTTTTTGGGAAAAAAAAAGTTTTTCAAAAGAAAATAAATTGGCATTTTACCAAAAAATATTTCTCTTTTTCTTTTTTTTTCTCATTGACCCAAAAAAACAAATTGAGTAGCCTAAGCTTATTTCCAGTATTTCGGCTATTTATTACAAATGCGCTTGTTTTCTAATCTTTTTTATTAACATAAACTGAGAATATTGATAAATTAAATTAAAGAACCACAATTCACTTTGTGATTCCAGAAGTTTCAAAAACTGTATGATCTTAAATAAAAAAACATTTCAATCTAACTCTAAATTGAGAATGCTGTTAAAATATATTAATCAATCAATCAATCAATCTATCTATCTATCTATCTATCTATCTATCTGTCTGTCTATCTATCTTCCTTCCTTCCTTCCTTCTGCTCAGGTCCATTACACATTATAGCACTTATGAACACCAACACACACACTAAAACACACAGTATGACACTAAACAGCAGACACATGAAAACTCTGTGTGTTTCACATATAAACGAGATCCTGTTGAAGTTACCAAGTGAAGTGGACAGCGAAGGAAAATATGCATGGCAACGGCTGCATTAAATCCACGGGTCGTTTAGATCAGGACTGAGGAGACACTTTTAATTGAAAAAAATGATCTAATAAGGTTCAGCGCACCGCTGGCTTTCTCCCTTTAAATCACCTCTACCTGAGCCAAGAGGTTGTAAAATACTCGCTGGAGATATTGATCTGAAAGATTTACTTAAATGCCAGGCGGTTCTAGAGGCCGCTGTCTTTGTTAAATTTAGAGAGACTCTTCAATAAACCCTCAAGGCTTTTTCCTCATATAGGCCTTTCTTATGAATTAATTGGATGGAAATAGAAATGCACATGCATATACAATGAGGTCATTTTTAAAAATCGTATTTTGTAATAATATTTAGCATAAAATAGGCCAGTGACATTCAATATTTGCCAGTGCTCATAAATGTGTTCATTTTCCAGTAAAGCAAATAAGAAGCAAACAGATTGGCTGAAAAAGATTGGCACGCAAAGCATTTCACTGTGGTTGACGGTGGAGTTTGTTTGTTTGTTTTCCCCGTGACAGCTGTTTCGGACTCGACCACACAGCAATTTATGAGGGCACTATGGACAGTTTATCATAGACAGAGCACAGAGCATACAGCATTCATCACAGAGGGAGCCAGGACATAGCCAGGAGAGCAATTCCAGGGGCTACCGGTTTGCAAGGCACGGCATGAATCACTGCCAAAGCAAAGGCACAGAAAAGGAAAAAACACTTAAAAATATATATAGTTCACCCCAAGATACATAAAAAGTCATGTGGAATGGATTGCAGTAAATCCTTCTGCACATCACGGCTTTAGACACCAATAGAGTCTCCTCAAGAACAGTACAGAGGCGCGAGCAGGGATGATTGCAATGCTCAATAAATTTCTGTAATAACACCGAATGCACAATCCGCTCACAGTGGCCATATGCAGCTACATGCAAGCACAATTCTGCCCTCCTCCAAACTAATGGATAGTTTCAGTATCGACTGACAGAGATATATTGAAAAAATATTTTGGGTGAATTAAAATGTCTTCCTGTTAAATTCTGTCATTTTTTCCCCTTTCCTTCAAAAGTTAAAAGTTAAGGCCTATTAATAGACCCTTATAATATGTCATAATTTGACCTTTGCGTGACAAGTCAAGATTAGATCGGCTTGTAAAACGTATTGTTACTCCCCAAAAAATGAAGTTTATGAATTAATAATGCTTGATCTGTGTAAGGATATTATTTTCTTTGAAACCCCCCCCATATATATATATATATATATATATGTATATATATATACAGTGGGTACGGAAAGTATTCAGACCCCCTTAAATTTTTCACTCTTTGTTATATTGCAGCCATTTGCTAAAATCATTTAAGTAATTTTTTTTCCCTCATTAATGTACACACAGCACCCCATATTGACAGAAAAACACAGAATTGTTGACATTTTTGCAGATTTATTAAAAAACAAAAACTGAAATATCACATGGTCCTAAGTATTCAGACCCTTTGCTGTGACACTCATATATTTAACTCAGGTGCTGTCCATTTCTTCTGATCATCCTTGAGATGGTTATACACCTTCATTTGAGTCCAGCTGTGCTTGATTATACTGATTGGACTTGATTAAGAAAGCCACACACCTGTCTATATAAGACCTTACAACTCACAGTGCATGTCAGAGCAAATGAGAATCATGAGGTCAAAGGAACTGCCTGAAGAGCTCAGAGACAGAATTGTGGCAAGGCACAGATCTGGCCAAGGTTACAAAAAAATTTCTGCTGCACTTAAGGTTCCTAAGAGCACAGTGGCCTCCATAATCCTTAAATGGAAGACGTTTGGAACGACCAGAACCCTTCCTAGAGCTGGCCATCCGGCCAAACTGAGCTATCGGGGGAGAAGAGCCTTGATGAGAGAGGTAAAGAAGAACCCAAAGATCACTGTCGCTGAGCTCCAGAGATGCAGTCGGGAGATGGGAGAAAGTTGTAGAAAGTCAACCATCACTGCAGCCCTCCACCAGTCGGGGCTTTATGGCAGAGTGGCCCGACGGAAGCCTCTCCTCAGTGCAAGACACATGAAAACCCGCATGGAGTTTGCTAAAAAACACCTGAAGGACTCCAAGATGGTGAGAAATAAGATCCTCTGGTCTGATGAGACCAAGATAGAACTTTTTGGCCTTAATTCTAAGCGATATGTGTGGAGAAAACCAGGCACTGCTCATCACCTGTCCAATACAGTCCCAACAGTGAAGCATGGTGGTGGCAGCATCATGCTGTGGGGGTGTTTTTCAGCTGCAGGGACAGGACGACTGGTTGCAATCGAGGGAAAGATGAATGCGGCCAAGTACAGGGATATCCTGGACGAAAACCTTCTCCAGAGTGCTCAGGACCTCAGACTGGGCCAAAGGTTTACCTTCCAACAAGACAATGACCCTAAGCACACAGCTAAAATAACGAAGGAATGGCTTCACAACAACTCTGTGACTGTTCTTGAATGGCCCAGCCAGAGCCCCGACTTAAACCCAATTGAGCATCTCTGGAGAGACCTAAAAATGGCTGTCCACCAACGTTTACCATCCAACCTGACAGAACTGGAGAGGATCTGCAAGGAGGAATGGCAGAGGATCCCCAAATCCAGGTGTGAAAAACTTGTTGCATCTTTCCCAAAAAGACTCATGGCTGTATTAGATCAAAAGGATGCTTCTACTAAATACTGAGCAAAGGGTCTGAATACTTAGGACCATATGATATTTCAGTTTTTCTTTTTTAATAAATCTGCAAAAATGTCAAAAATTCTGTGTTTTTCTGTCAATATGGGATGCTGTGTGTACATTAATGAGGAAAAAAAATTAACTTAAATGATTTTAGCAAATGGCTGCAATATAACAAAGAGTGAAAAATGTAAGGGGGTCTGAATACTTTCCGTACCCACTGTAAAAAAAGGTTTAAATCCTTAGGTTGAGGAGACTCTCCTGAACTGCACCTTCACTTCCATTTTTCTTTTCAGTCTCTTTATTTTGCCCT
>NW_015661984.1:235177-262006 GCF_001515625.1 Sinocyclocheilus rhinocerous | reverse complement strand
TTTTTTTTTTTTACTTTAAAATGTCATGTTTAATCCAATGTGAAAATTGAGAAATTTACTAGCAATTTCTGAGTGAAAATGGTTTCTGCTCTTTTTTTTCCAATATACTGTATAATGAACATTATTAGGGGCCACTCACACAAAACATGTTTTTTTTAAAAAACACATTCTATGTGAATGGCCCCTAATAGCATTCATTATTTATTTATGCATTTTCCATATCGTGTTTGCTGTTTGTTTACCTGTATTTTGATGTCACTATTCAAGCCTGTCACTAATAACATGTACATGTAGAGGGAAATGGTTTGTGGAAATACTGACATTAATGTGTAGCATATACAAACATGTCGCTTCACATTAGCTTCCTCCATTTACTGTTATATTTATTGCATACCACCATGAAAATTATACCACATGGGTGTTATTAGCCTTCATGTAACTTAGTCTAACCGCATCAGTCCCAAACAAGTTATTAATTTATCTGACACTGGTAATTGCCAATATAAAGATGTTTGAGCAAAGATTTCAAAGCTGTACGCTAAACATTTTCTCAACAAATAGGCAAAAAACAAAACGTATTACAGTTATCCCTTCTTCCTCTCATCCAGAACCACTAGAATGCATGAAACTCATCAGAAATGGCCTGTGTGTGTTTTGTATTTCAGAGTTCAGTTATCGCCTCACATGCCCTAAAATCAAAATCAGCTGTTAATTCAGGTCAGAGCAGTGGTGTTATATCGTGCTATTCATCTGAAAATGGATCAGTGGGTAACACAACTGTCCCATGGCAGCCTGGCTCATTTGACCAAATTTGTAATCATGACTACACAGACATGTACAAGAAAAAATGGTATTAAGCTAATTTCCTAATTGTTTACAAGCCTCCACTGAGACCGAGTACAGCATGGGCACACCAGGTTAAAAAAAAGAACGGTTTAATCCAGTCCGGCTATTGATCTAAAAAGAGTGCGACACCCCTGGGTTAGAGGCTGTCCGTGAACTGCTAAGATGAATAGTGCAGTTTCATTGAAACCTATTAGTCATGTAACAGGCCTAAACAGCTCATGCAGTATTTCTAACTGGTTTAATAGTGGAACAATAGGACATAGGACAAATTTGCAAGGGCTGAGTTATCATAATTCAGCTTTTGTGACAGGTATTTTCAATATTAAGCACAGTTAAATAGCTTGTGCAAAACTACTTCCCCTTACAAAAAGGACTAATTATTGAAAGCATGTGCACTATTTTAACATTTGGAATGTAATTAGGGTGAAATCCTGCAAATGGTACACTAGGATGAGCTAATAATGTTATAGTTCGTCTGTGGCTTTTGGACTAAGGTAAAAATTTGATTTTGATGTTACACAAGGCAGTATGATCACATTAGGCACTGGGCAAACTTGGTAAAGCTTTATGTGGAGGAATCATACTTGTGGTATATAAGGGTGCAAAGGGTATAAAAAAGTATAGACTTACTACTGCCAATACATCCACAGACATGCTGCTGTGAGCATGTAAGAAATACTGCTGCTGAGCATATAGCATATATGAAATTACCCCCATATATTACATACATAACATTACCCCGTAGCAGATCTATACAGGTGGAGCTGGGGAAGGGGAAGGGTTTCTGAAGCATGTTTCTGCAACTGCTATAGCAAGTACTAGCCAAGTATTTGAATGTTGAGCAGCAAGCTCATTGGCTGCTGATGTGAAAAGGAACCAATCAGCTGCGCCATGTGAATAATGATGTCATTATGTCCGATTGAGTTAGAACCTATCGGCTTGCACCATCTAGAGTCTAGAGTTTCATGACAGAACTTTGTATTTACTAGCAGGTTTTGTCATCCTGCTACTTGCTGTCTTTATATATATATATATATATATATATATAGTAAAATATAAAATGACCCAGTACCTTGACATTATGGAGGTAAATGTCCAGTAAGTTGTTTTATTAAATTTGCTTTAGAAAATGTACACACATTAAACAATCAACATGCACAGCTTTACTATACACAATCCAATTCTTTTCAATATGAAAACGGTATTCAGCTCCAGGCCATCATCTCACAGAGATGTATTCAATAAACAAAATGTATTAATACAGAAATATCAAAACATTAGGTCAAGTGTTGTTACATGTATTCATATGGAAGGTGGATCTATTTGAATCTAACACACGAAAACACAAGGTAATCTTGATCGCGTCGACATTTCAACCAAAGAGGAACAAAATATCATCTTGCATTCCACTACATAATCTTTCCACAAATCAATCTGTGACAGCCATAATCAAATTACTTTACTTTTAAAGGACAACACTTGACCTTTAACAAAAAGCCATTACAAGTTGATGTCATAAAACTGAAACAACAAAACAATACTTACAAAATACAAAACAATTTTATTTTCACCTTTTTCAGAAGCAATCACATAAACCAATGATTTTTTGTTTTTTTTTGTTTTTGTTTCTTACATTTATAATAAGCACTTAAGGATCTCAGATGAAGTACTCTGAAGCAACTCCAGAGAAAATATGAATAATATTCACAAAATGGGCTGACAATCCAGAACAAAATACACAAGTCCCAACAGGCACCTAAATGTCAGCAGCCATTATCAAAGGTTAAATCAAAATCATGCAGCAGCCTTCATCCCGGACACAAAAACATCCAAGAGCTTCAACAGAGTTTGATGTGACATCTATATTGTACGGCAAGGCTGTAGGGACAATGCGACTTTTCTCACTCAGAGAGCATTTTCATTTACTCTCACTTCTGACTGCTTCCTATTTGACCTTACAATTCAAAACCAAGGCCGAGTGTGCGGGTGGCCTTGAACAACACCCTGGAGTCTCCTCAAATGTGCGTAAGTGAGAGTCGTACAAAGGCCCTTTTAGTGCGGTCATCCTAAAATGACACAGAAAGGTGGCCACATCCCTTTCATGAGGAGAAACAAAAGAACGAAAAGCAAAGCTGCTCCTCGTCAGCTGTCTGGACAGTCCTGATACAGCTCGCTATGCTGTTCATGTCACATCCATCTTGTCTTCGCCTCTGCTAATAACCATTATTCCCTTGCAGATTTGGTAAAAAGCCACTGCAGGGCGCACTATAATTTATTAGCGCAGTTTAATGGCTTCTACAGCACGGTAAGGATCAGTCAAACCATGTGCTTTCAGGTCTGGGCTCTCATTTTTTCTGCGTTTTTGTGTTTATATCTTTCGACAGCAATGTTTTAGGCCATATTTTATTTTAGGATAGCAATACACAAGCATAATAATTAAATGAATAGTTCACCTAAAAATGCTGAAAATTTACTCACCCTCAGGCCATCCAAGAAGTAGATGAGTTTGTTTCTTCATCAAATTCAGCATTACATCACTTGCTCACCAATGGATCCTCTGCAGTGAATGGGTGCCGTCAGAATGAGAGTCCAAACAGCTGATAAAAACATCACAATAATTGATAGACTGGAGTTGTGTGGATTACTTGTGGATTATTGTGATGTTTTCATCAGCTGTTTGGACTCTCTTTCTGACGGCACCCATTCACTGCAGAGCATCCATTGGTGAGAAAGTGATGTAATGCTAAATTTCTCCAAATCTGTTACCTCAAAGAAACAAACTCATATACGTTTTGGATGGTGTGAGTAAATGTTCAGCAATTTTTCATTTTTGGGTGAACTATTCCTTTAATTACCAGGACTGAAAGAGTCTAAAGCAATTTGAGCGCTAGTGGGTAAGCAGTTTTTTGCCCCGAACTTTCCTAAACACATCTGATTCAGCTGATAAAGGCCCGGAGGAGCATCTGGTGAGTGGCCTAGAATCTGCGCCGCAGTCCAGCACAGCGAGAAAGTGACAAATAAAACACAAACTATTTATCTGAGGTTTGCTAAACAAGCTTCGAATACATAAAGTACCAGAACTTTTAACAGTCACAGAAAAACAAGTCACAATGTACATGGCCAAAAACAAAAAACACAAGTGACTCTTAGCAACCATTCAGCATTTCTGGTTTAAGATACAGCAGACGTGTGCAGTATCCAGCGCTGCCCACCCTTTTAAAACGAATAACAACTAGGGATGCGCTGATATCTGTACTATCTGTACTAAAAGCAACGGCCAATACAACACTGTTTGCATACTCTGCTGTGTGAAGAAACACCGGCAGCAGACTGAATATGCTTGCTCAGATCTAACAGTGTGCAGATAAACCAAGGGCAAAGAAAATAACACTAGCTGACACCTAATTTGTTGTTATATATAATAAATCAAGTTAAATCAGGTCAAGAATGTATTCTGAGTTTATGCTGTAGTGCTTAACAGATTATTAATACATTAAACCTGTCCTATCAGGCTCACTTTGCTGTATCTGAAAATTGTAACGCTATTAAAAACACTGATATCATGTACAGGAGACTCATTTTCAGTTTTCCAAAACCCAAAAAGACAAAAATGTATAATACTTGAGTCATCCCTTGTGAAAAAGAAGTACACTTAGGTATGCTTTTAAGAAGACTACGTATTATGGAAATAATATACTTTAAAAGAAATTCATAATCACTTGTATTGTCTTTGAAATATGGTAAAAGTGTACTGCTGAATAGAATGTACTGATAAGCATTTATGGTAAACTAAAAAATGCTTTAATGTCAGTTCTATTAAAACTTGTTTGTCATTTATCGAAATATATGTGTAATTACACATTTGCAATGAAGCAATTTAGTATAAATCTATTAACTGTGTAATCTTAACACACTACAGTTAAAATTTTAATCACGTTGTTTGCATGTGCAATAAGTGTACTTCTTTGAAGTATGACAAAATATTATTTAAACAATGATTAAAAATTTACTTTATAGTTAAACAGTCATTAAAAGTGAATACACTACAGTGGCCTTTATTCATTAATATTATCTGCAAGTACTTTTTTAAGATTGAAAGTACACTACAAGTGCAAATTGAATACAATTAAGAACATTTCTTTTTCACAAGGGATAATTAAGTGATACTAATAAAAAAAGGTCGTTAAAATGTGACTTTAGCACTCCAGAATTTCTGTTAGTGAGGAAAGAAAATCTAACATCTCTCATATTGTAATACTGTAATAATTGGTTGCCCACCTATTACTAAAACAGTGCATTTTTGATCATCAAAAATTATTAAATTATTCTTTATTAAACCAAATCATTATGACTGCATTAAGTGTCTAAATGCTTTATCAAATTCTAAACTAAGAACATCTCCAGCATATTTATAAAAGTCTAATAAGTTCCCTCATGTCACTATCATATGATATCATTACTTTATCGCTGTGAGTATACCCAGATTTACCCATAACCTCTCCTAGTGTTAACGCAGTTCAAATAGTGTAGATCTTGTTGTCACAAAACCTGTGAATGTACTGTAGCACTTTGACAATCATGAATACTAGAGGCTTGTAGCTGCAACATGGTGCCTGGAGCAAACAAATACAAGCCATGTGTGTGCTAAAACATAGATAAGGCACAGAGACAACTCTTGAACAAATAACTGAACTAATAAGCAAAGGCTAAATGTTAATTAATGATGTGATTACAGAACAATCACAAGTATAACAAACAGCTTAAAGGGATCATTCACACAAAATATGAGCCTTCTGTCATTATTTACTCACCCTCATGTTGTTCCAAATGTCTTACTTTTTTCTTTAAAACACAAAAGGTGAATTTTTTGGCTTCCTTCTCACATAAAATTCTCATATGAATTTGTAGTGGAGTTGTATGGACCACATTTATGATATTTTTATAGCTCTTTTATGACCTCAAAAATGTAAATTAGCTGGAAATGTACTCATCCTCAGGTCATCCAAGATGTAGATGAGTTTGTTTTTTCCTCGGAACAGATTTGGAGAAATTTAGCATTACATCACTTGCTCAACAGTGGATTCTCTGCAGTGAATGGGTGCCGTCAGGATGAGAGTCCAAACAGCTGATAAAAATATTATAATAATCCACAACTAATCCAAACGACTCCAGTTCATCAGTTAATGTTGTGTGAAGAGCTGAGTGTTTGTAATAAATCCATCTGTAAGATGTTTTTAACATCTTCCTCTATCTACAATATTGGTTTCTCCAGCAAAAATGTTGTCTGGTTTGAATCAGGAAAGAAATATGCACAGATCAAGCAATGTTGAAAAGCAAAAAACAGTTTAAATTAGTTCTGAACAAATATGTAGGGTTGATTTTGATGCGAGAGAACAACAGGGGATGGACTTTTTCACTGTACGGTTTTATAGATTTTGGCAAGTGATGGTGAAAAAGTTAAAATGCCTTAATGATGGATTTGTTTCTTACAAACAAGTGGTTTTTCAGTTTACAAGATGGACTGGAGTGGTGTGGATTATTGTGATATCAGCTGTTTGGACTCTCATTCTGACGGCACCCATTCACTGCAGAGGATCCACTGGTGAACAAGTGATGTAATGCTAAATTTCTCCAAACCTGTTTTGATTAAGAAACAAACTCATCTACATCTTGGAGGACCTGAGTGTAAGTGAATTTTCATTTTTGAGTGAACTATTACTTTAAAAGGCCTCTCTCTCCATTCATAGCAACATTCTTTAAAATCGCACTTTGTGTCCCACAGCCAATTAAAGTCACATGACAACAACATGAGGGTGTGTAAATGATTTTTGGGTGAACTAATCCTTCAATTAATGATGTGATAACTACAAAACAATCATAAGTTTAACAAACAGTAGCTTAGTAAGAAGTAAAAGGATGTTAACTACTTTGGCATGTACATGGAAGTAAGGCATTTGTTCCGACGGATGATCAATGAGAAGGTGAAATCTTAGTGCAGTAACATGACTCATCCCTCCTCATACACCAATACGCTTCAAAAACCTTCGGTTGAAACCTTGTTAGGGTCTCGGATCACTTGCAAGGACACAATGATACACAGTACATAACACATGCACATGAAATCTGACCACCGTGACGCTGACGTTTTCCCGTTACGCTCCTTGAAGGCCTCGCTGGGCATTGCCTCAGATAACTATGGAGAGATAGATCGATAATCTCTCTTCAAAAGTGTTTTGGTGCACCTCTCCAACGATTCCACGGCGAGGAAGAGTGCAGGCAATCAAACCGGTCAGAGGATGTTCGATCCTTCGGACCGTTAACACAAAGCCGGTCGCAGTGTCGATAACGCGATGATAGAAAGCAAGGAGACTGGGATGGTGTTGGGTCGCCAGGCTCTGGACCCTCGTACGCTCATACCTGGAACATGGAAAACAGGACTTAAAGGCGCTGAAGCTTATTAACATGTAATTGATGAATAAAAATAGACTGGGAGTAATATAAGAGCAATAAAGGAAGGCATCGTTGGGAATTGAAGGATGAAATTATAGCTTTATCAGTGTTTAGCTCTACATCTGGTGGTGGACAGTCTTGTGCTCTAAGCAGATTTGCATCGACTTCCAGTAGACGTTCACTGTGCAGTTATTCCAGTTTAAATGACTAACTAATTAATGATAAAGCAGGTTAGAAAACCTTGCTATTGGCACAGCTAATTTCCTACATTAACAGCTGAAAACTAAAAATAACATTACACTGAGATTTAAATAACTGTTACATTGAGATTTAAATGAGCGTTACGACAGCAAAGTAATTCTTTAAAAAAACTAGTTTAATCCAAAAATGAAAAATTGCTGAATATTTACTCACTATCATACACTGTAAAAAAGTCCTGTTGAAAGATGAGTTTGTTTCTTCACCTGAACAGATTTGGAAAAATTTAGCATTGCATCACTTGCTCACCATTGGATCCTCTGCAGTGAATGGGTGCCGTCAGAATGAGAGTCCAAACATCTGATAAAAACATCACAATAATCCACAAGTAATCCACACTACTCCAGTCCATTAATTAAAGACTTGTGAAGAGAAACGCTTTGTGTTTGTAATAAACAAATCCATCATTAATGAGTTTTTAATTTCAAACCGTTGCTCCTTTATCCATAATATTGCTTTCTCCAGTGAAACAGTTGTCTAGTCTGAATCAGGAGAGAAATATGCACAGGATCAAACACCATTTACAAGCAAAAACAGTCCAAAACAGACAATTGTGGATTAGTTGTAGATTATTGTGATGTTTTTATCAGCTGTTTGGACTCTCAACCTGACGGCACCCATTCACCGCAGAGGATCCACTGGTGAGCAAGTGATATAATGCTAAATTTCTCCAAATCTGTTCCAATGAAGAAACAAGCTCATCTACATCTTGGATGTCCTGAGGGTAAATTTTCAGTTTTTGAAACCCAACTGTGCACAACTGTTCATAAGCTTGGGGTCTATAACATTCTTTAATCTAGGAAGTATCTTATGCTCAACAATTATTTATTTAATCAAAATTAGAGTAAAAACAGTTGCATTTTCACTGAGGTCCAGCAGATGTTCACCGAGCAGTTTTTCCCAGTTTAAATGACTAACTAATTAATACCGAAGCAGGTTGGAAAAAACTTGCTATTGGCACAGCTAATAATTTCCAACATTAACAAAGGAAAAGAGTCAGGGCTTTTTCTTGAAAACGAGACATTGCAGGCCATTAGATGAAAAATGTGAACAATAAGCCACAGAGAACAGTTGTCCCTTGCAGTTGCTTTAGCCTGTGACGTTGTATCCATGGGGGAGCGGAGACCAACGGGCAGAGATAGATGGCGAGAGCTTGGGCTAGTTAATAAAGATCAGACTGCTTAGCCCAGTGGAGAATAAAAGGTGTACGAGGAGGACACATCAAATCAGTGAGAACTCATTTAGAGAAGCACATTAAACTCTGTGGGCTGCAGTAAGAGAGCGTCTACGCTGCAAACTGCACCTGCACTCTTCACTCGGGGGAACAGGAGGAGAACATTATGAGGTCAACTGTGCATTGTTTATTTTATAGGGGCCTGTGTGTTTAATATCCCTTTGGCATTGAATATTTATCTTTTACATCACGGGCTTTGAAAGAGAAGGGCAGTGGATGTGCTTTGCACACGCCTGCGGGTCACCTACGGAAATGTAATATTATGTATGCAGACGTGAAATAAATGAGACGAATATAAACAACTGATAAAATCGAATTCATAAATCGCTCATTTTTCTAAAGTAACAATGTCCAACAGAAACACCAGGATGGTAGCATTTTTTTGGCCTCCCCTTGAGCTTGTTACATTGTCATAAAGGTCTTGAAGGGTAAGCAGCAAATATGAGCAGTGACTTCACAGCACTGTGATTGGCTCATTACCCTCTCAGTGTCATTCCCTCGTATCATTGTTCACAACCGGTTCACAAGAAGAAATGGACGGAATAAACATTGAGTTAACTATTCAGCCACAGAGAAAGATCTGAGAGTCAGGTGAGCCGAGTCCGATTTTTAGTTTTTGAGTGAAACAGGATATTTGATTAGAAAAATGTGCGGCAGGACTTAATTTGATTCATCAGGAATTGATTGGATGGTAAAAAGAAGATTGTTACAGTCCAAATATTTCGCTATTGGTAAATGTTATCCAATAGCCTATGCAGCCTAAGTGAAGTCAGCAAAAATTTAAGTTGTTTGAAAGGTGGAGCACATTATAACATTTCCCCTATTGTTAAAATTAGATTTAAGTGAGCGTTAAATAACAGCAAAATTAATCTTTAAAAATAAAAAAATAAACCTTGGTAAATGTAATCTTTAACAAATCTCAAAATGAACAGCCATTTTTCATATTGTACATTTTAATGTTGTGTTGAGTAAATTCACTTTTAGCATTTTTAGAATTGCAATATCAGTTATTATTTTAATTGTGGTGCATCTGTAATTATATCGTATATGTAACCTGGAAACTGTCTAAATGTAACTGAAACAGGAAATTACACTGTTTAAAAGTTTGGGGTCAGTAATTTTTTTCTTTTTATGTTTTTGAAAGATGTCTCTTATGCTCAACAAGGCTGCATTTATTTGGTCAAAAATACAGTAAAAACAGTAATATTGTTAAATATTATTAAAATTTAAAATAACCATTTCCTACTGTAATATATTTTAAAATGTAATTTATTCCTGTAATTCAAAGCTGAATTTTCAGAAATCATTGTAATAAACTGATCTGCTGAAATATTTCTTAGAAAGAAGAAATATTTATTCTTATTATCAATGTTGTTATCAAACAACTCTCTGAAGATTTTAGCATGGTAATGCTAACGCTGCTGCTGAATTGCTGCTGCTGTTGGTTATTGCTGTAGTTGTAGATTATTGCTGCTGCTGCAAGCAAGTACAGGAACTTGCTACTGCCAATGCATACGGCAATACGGTGCTGTGAGTATTTAAGACATACTGCTGCTGCACAAATAGCATATAAAATAACCCGTAGCAGATCTATACAGGTGGAGCTGGGGAAGGAGGAGGGTTTCAGAGGAACTCTGAATGCGCGCCGCGAACTGCTCTAGTGAATACTAACCAACCATTTAAATGTAAAGCTGCAAGCTCATTGGCTGCGTATGCAACATGAACCAATCAGCTTGTGCCAAGTAGATTAATGCTGTGAATATCATCAGTTACGTTAAGACCCATCAGCCTGCGCCATCTAGAGTTTCATGAAAGAACTAGGCATTTGTGCTGCTTAATTATTTTGTGGAAACTGATAATTTTTTGTTTCAGGATATTTTGATGAACAATGTTCAAACGATTTATTAGAATTTTTATTATTATTCCTTGCTAAATTAAAGTACACATTATTATTATTGACCCCAAACCTTTGAATAATAGTGTACACTGGACTAAAAAAACTTATTTCAGGAGACCACTACACACAAATGCATCAAATTAAAAAATAAGTGTGTTCTTACTAAGTTTATGTATGTTGATGGGTTCGGTTGGCATCCCTTCTCCTCCGTCACTCAGCGCTCGTATCTGAATGATGTAATCATCATCTGCAGGTAGCGTGAGCTCCACTGAGGTCAGATTTGTTGTTATTGTGTTAATTTCTTTATGCCGGTTCCTTCTGTAGGACACCTGGAGAGAACAAATGAGAGAGGTGATAAAAACCACTTAGATTTATTCAGCACAAGCTATTTTAGTCGATAAAGGAAGTAAAATCAAATTATCATACACTGTGGGGAACTCTAGTGTTTATTAGCACACCTGGTGTTTTTGCTATACTGTACAGCACATATTTTGTAGATCTGCGGTATAAATTAGTTTTATTTTTAATTTCCGTTACCACTAAGGTGGGTAATCGTCCAACAAGAGAAATAATATAAGCACTTTAATGTAGTTGTTTCCTAAATGCTCACTGGAATAGAACAAGCTAATATGATTATGTGAAAATAATGCCCTACAGTTTGGCTTAGAGGTTTACATTGCTGGGAAGCACTTACCTGATACCCGGTAACATCTGACTCCATCTCCAGAGAAATGACAGGCTCCCAATGAACAGTGAGCTTAGAGCCAATCAGATTCCACTCCACGTTCAAAGGTGGCTGCCCGGGTGCTGAGAGGAAACACCCCTATTAGTTACTGTACATATGATGACATCAGAAAGCCAGGAGAGGTGCCTGGCTGTCTGTTTGTTCATAAATTCATAATGTATTACATTAAACGGATAGTTCGAGAACTAGAAAAGGCAGTTCTGGCATTTCAAACGTGTATGACATTCTTTTCCTCTGTGGAACACATACGGAAACATTTAGTAGAATGTTCACACTGCTCTTTTCCAAACACAAAAAAATATATAAAATACATAAAATATATACGATATAAAATATGCTTTGTATGTTACATCCCAAGTTTTTTGAGGTCATATGAATATATAGTATGCAAGTTAAGGACTACTTGGTACTTTTGCTGGTCACTGTATTCTTTCGCTGTATGAGAAAGAGCAGCATGAACATTTATTTAAATATCAAAATTTTTTCCGTACGGAGGTTTGAAATGATGACTTGATTAAATGCTGACAGAATCTTATAACCTTATAATCAATAATTCTTTA
This sequence comes from Sinocyclocheilus rhinocerous, assembly GCF_001515625.1. Taxonomy (NCBI): domain Eukaryota; kingdom Metazoa; phylum Chordata; class Actinopteri; order Cypriniformes; family Cyprinidae; genus Sinocyclocheilus; species Sinocyclocheilus rhinocerous. The sequence continues at coordinate 250,016 of NW_015661984.1, read as the reverse complement.
AATCTTTCTTTTTCTTTACTGTTATTCAGCAAGGACACAACAAAAGTGACAGTAAATACATTTATAATGTTACAAACATTTCCATTTCAAATTAATTCTTTCTATTAATGTGACACTGAAGACAGGAGTAATGGTTGATGAAAATTCAGCTTTTTCATCACAGGAATAAATGGCATTTGAAAACATATTCAAATCGAAAAGAGTTTTATTTTTCCACAATACTACTGATTTTTACTGTATTTTTAATCAAATAAATTAACCATTGGTAAAAAATTATGTAAAAAAAGATTTAACAGTAATAACAGTAGAGTATATCAAATGACAGGTGTCTTTATCCTATCTAAATATTAAAAAGGACAATTCTACTTTTTTCACAAAGTGCGAATATTAAAATTAGACAAAAAAAAAACAACAACAACGAATAATTGGTTTTATATACCTGCAGTGGCAATGCCTAAATAAACTGGGAATTTTAAAAAGCGTATACTTACGGGACTTCTTGGTGGTCACATTGATGGTGGGAGAAAGAGGGCCAGTTCCTGCTGTGTTGAAAGAACTCACTGTCAGGAAATACTGAGTGTATCCTCTCAGACCGCTGATGTTAACCTTGTTCTGATTGGCAGACACTCTGACTTTGCCCATGGTCTCTGGTTTTGTATCGTCCTCCCAGTACACCACCTGATTACAAGAGCAATGGAGAGAAAGCACAGCCTGTGGGATCTAAAGCCTCGCAGAAATAATGCTACGGTGCCATTATGTTCAGTGCAGGAGAATTATTATACAGGAGTATTTCACTTTTTCCACACAGTGGGTTTGGGGTGACATGGATGAAGAGTTTCACAGAGGAATGTGTAATGTGTTCTCTGCATCCTTAAAAAGGATGAAAAAAAGCCATTTCGCCCATGCGGCAGAGAGGGCCTCCTATGCATACGGTAAGAACAGGGTACCCTATTCTTATTTTCAAATGGAGCATTTCCATGGGTACAGAGGGAACTTTGAGGTGCAGCGTGGGAGATGACAGGCTCTGACAGAACCCACGGTGCATTTCAAAACCGGACAGAGAGTCATTTCCATTTAGAAGAAGGGACGCACCTCATAGCCCAACACTCTTTCTGGGGAAGCGCTGAGAATGTGCCAGCTCACTTCAATTTCAGTGGCAGAAATGCTTCTGGCCCACACGCCGTCTGGAACGCCACTGGGCTCTGAGAGGAAAGATAAAAAGAGAAGAACATGAATACATAAAGACAGAAAAGAAGCAAAGAGATGAGAACAAAGGAGAAGAAAAGAGATAAGGAAATATGAGAAAAGAAGAGCCAAAATAAGACGAATAAGACAAAGCTAAAAGAGAAGAATCGACATGAAACAAAATGAGACAACGAGAAGATGAAAATGTGACTGAAAGAATAGAGATAAGAAGAGGATGCAGCGAAGAGAGCTATAAATGAGACAAAACTATGAGAAGAGATGAGATAAAACGAGAGAAGACAGAAAGGTCAGTAGGTTGGAACAAGGAGAGAAACTGAAATGAGACTGAAAAAAGAGAAGGGGAAAACATTAGACCAGAGAAGACTAGATGAGACAAGAATAGACAAAAAGAGAAAACAAGAAGATCAAGAGAAGAGATGAGATGAAATAAGACAGGACAAGAAGAAACAAGAGGAAGAAAGAGGATACAACAAAGAGACAAACTTGAAAGGGGTGAGATGAGACAAAAAGAGCGAAGATGACGCGAAAAGACAAAACAGAGAGAAAAGAAGAGATTAGAGAAAATAAAAAGACAAGAACTAAGATGCAAAATGGAGAAGTTGAAATGAGACTGAAAGGAAAGAGAAGAGAACAGAAAAGACGAGAAGAGAAAAAATGAGAAGATCAAACAAAATGAGAAAAGAGAGAAGATAAGATGAGAGAAAAAAAAAGAGATTTAGAGATGGGAAGAGACTAGAGGAGACGAGAAGAGAAGAACTAGGATGCAACAGAGAAAAGATGATACAAGACTGTAAGGAAAGAAAAAAAGAGACGAGGCAAAAGAAGAAGATGAAATGAGGTAACACTGAAAGAGAAGAGATTAGATGAGACAGGATGAGAAAAGACAAGACTATGAGGAGAGAAGACCAAAATGTGACAAGATTGAAAGAGAGTAGACAAGAAGAAAAGAGGATGCATCAAAGACGGATGTACCGAGACCAAACTGAAAGAGAATAAATGAGAATAAAATGAGAAGACGAGATAAGAAAAGAGACTAGAGAAGACGAGAAGAGAAGAACAGGATGCAACAAGGAGCGTAGCTGAAACAAGTCTGAAAGGAAAGAGAAGAAAAGAGACAGGAAGACAAAAAATGAAATGATGAAACAAGATAAAACTGAAAGACAAGAGATGAGATAAAACAATGAAAAAACAGGATGAGAAGAGACACAACTACAAGGAGAGAAGACCAAAATGAGACAAGATTGAAAGAGAATAGACAAGAAGAAAAGACAATGGAAGAATGTAAATGAGACAAAACTGAAAGTGAAGAGATTAAATAAAACAAAAAAAAGACGAGATCAGGAGAACGGAAGACACAAGGAGACAAAAAGGGAAGAAGTAAGGTGCAAAAAAGACAAGACAAGACTAGAAGAGAAGAGACAAGATGAGGAAAAAAAGAAAAGCATAATCATCAGTGCACAAATCAGAGGCTGATGAAAAATCATTTATAAATGACTGATGCAAAATCTTTTGTCTCTAAATTACTAGTCTTTATTTTAATAGGATAGTTGAGTGACATAAAGGAACATTATCTGTACAGGAATTCAATTAATGCGGTAGCTTCCTGACACACCGCTGTCTGCCCGTCACTCCACGCTGTAATAGCTCATCTCAAACCGATCCTAACTAGCTGAAAGATTCCCACACTGCTGAGCATGAGATTCCAGAGCTAAAACCACTTGACATTTACAACACAACATCACGTACAGCCATTATAGTACATGCTTTACTTTGTAGTTACTATAAAAAGAAAATTGCATTATGGATTCTTGGACATTTAGCAAAATATCAAATATATTTCCTGTTAAAAAAGGGTAAATTACTGCTAAAAGAACAGAAAACAGCCACCAACAGTGTTGGAAAAACCCATAAAATGATATAACATTACATAATCTAAATCTATATCCTACAGTATCCCGCTTTTCTTTGAGCATTTATTATAAAATGAGCCGTGTTCTTTCAGTGCTGCGCATAATAAAGTGCTGGTGCTAAAGGAATCAATTCCAGCCTGTTCTTTCAATGTTTTATGCACCTTACAACAGATGAATAAATACATAGCGAAAAGAAAAATCCATTGAAAACACTGCAAACGACTGAAAAGGTTTGCTTTTGTGCGCTTCTCGTAATGCGATTGACAGTCTCACCATTCTCAGCTGAGAACACAATGGTAACGGGGCTGAACGGTCCCTGGCCTTTGGTGTTGTAGGCACCCACTTTGACGCTAAATGGAGAAAAGGGTGGGATGCTCTCGTTCCGGTACACGTAACGGGACTGGGATGGTATGGAGGTGACGGCGTGTGTCCAGTTGACCTCCCCCAGTGGCCGGAAAGCGATGATGTAGCCGAAACCATCTCCGTTTTGCAGGTCTTCAGGCACAGGCTGGGAGGGAAACAAGAAACTATAGTGATATTAAAACATACAGACCAGATCCAGCCTCAGGTTCACACCCAGCGCCTTTCCAAATCCCACACAGTTTTCGCAAAGTGATGCAACCTCTTGAGAGCGCAAATGAACCGCTTTCTAATATACAACCAAATTTGAATTGAATGCCATTACGGGAGTAAAGGGCCCAGATGGAAAACAGGCTTGGCTTTGACTGAGGCAATAAACCCCCCCATTCAATTCCATTTAATTAGCCAAAACTATTACCTCGCACAGAGGGAGTGATAATATAGACAGATGACTTACCTCCCATGTTATTACTAGCTCTGACTTGGAGCCACCCCCACCTCCGACATCGGTGGGGGACGTGTCAGGAACTGCGTACAGAAAAACAAAGAAAAAACAGCCATGTTTTCAGTACAGCGGATAGATGCAGCCCCTGCCTTCCTCATTGTTGCTTTTCTTTTTCTTTTACTCAAAGCCTCATTATCAAGTATCAAATGAAACAAAGCTCCGGTCCCTTAGCAACTGCTTTTAAAAGATTCTGTGGGCAGCATCTCAGTTAACTGGCTTTGTTTCTAGTGAATTTCACCATTTGCCAAGAGTCTCTCAACAATAATGCTCGAAGAATTTGTTCTATAATATACAAAGAGGCACTTGAGCACCGAAATTGTATCGCTTCATCATGGGACGTTTGAAGAATATGGGCACTTGAACATTAGTGGATTCAACCTCAGACAGCACGCCCACGGGCCGCCTACAGTCGCTTACTGACCATCTGATGCAAACCGCACACAAAACTGGATTGCGCTTTCTCGATCTGGCAAGCTCTGTTCTGATTGGCTGACTAATTTGATGGGCATTCTACGTACCCTTTGAGGAAGTTTGCCATGATTAAATCAGATCAAGAGTACGCAGAGCAGTTCTGTCTGTGAAATAGTCTGTACTTAATACTTCTGGAAAGGCAGAAATTCTGATCTAGGAGTAATTTCGCTTCTGAACACTTCTTTGTTAATCGGGTCAAAGAAAATTGCTAACAAAAATGTAAGTTAACAAAAGATGTTTTGATTGTGTGTTTGAATAATGTACATCATCACAACAATTAAAGGGGTCATATGATGCGATTTAAATTTTTCCTTTCTCTTTGGAGTGTTACAAGCTCTTGGTGCATAAAGTTGCAAAGACTAAAGTCTCAAATCCAAAGAGATATTCTTTATAAAAGTTAAGAGTCAGCCACACCTACCTAAAATGGCTCGTTCTAACACGTCCCCACATACCTATGACACTATGTGGGAAGATTTGCATAACACCGCCCAAATGTTCACGCAAAGAAAGAAGGCATAACTTTTATTCTCACTGTAGTATTATTGCCGCTGCCGCCATGTCCTGAAGACGCTGTGTGCTTCGTTGTGAAAGCGAAACTACTTTGTTTGGTCTTCCAAAAGAGGACGATATCCGCTTCGTCATGCCTAGAGCTGATCCGTGCTGGTCGCTGAGGAAATACATCAACTTTGCGCTGAGGATCGCCGAATTGGCTTTCACCGTGGACGAAGCGGAGTCCAGCCCGGGGTCGTCACATGTCCTTCCAGACGCTCCTTCGCCGAAATCGCCGGGCACATTTTATGGAGGACCGTTTCCTGATCCTGGGAGAGTAGACTACAATGCCGGCTGTTCTGACTCAAAGACTGTAAGTACGTTTTTTATATTTAAAGAGTTTTTATATATTTAAAGCGAGTTTTTTGGGCAGTGTAGAGTAGGGCTGTGTATCACCAGCAAAGTCACGATACGATACATATCACGATACAGAGGCCACGATACGATACGTATCACGATACGGGACTGCATTGAATTTCACCTCAGAACAGTTTAGTAAAACAGCTGTTTATTAAAGACTGCATACTATAGTGCCATTTCTCAACAAGGAGCTGGAAACATGATTGTTTTTAAAGGAATTAAAGCCACAGCTTCACTGTAATGTTCTTTTTAGCAGCATCATATGACCCCTTTAAACGATTTTAATCAAAGTGTATTGGTAATGAAAATATGATGAGAAAAAATAACAGTGCAAGATATTTTCAATGCTTTTTTTCCCCAAGAAAAAATTAGGAAAAAAAAAAGATTGTTTCATCTAATCCACTGACAGTAAATAGAGCTCGCAGAAGCTGAATGAACACTGGTAAACTACAGCCCTTTGCTAGTGGGTTTATTAACCCAAACGTATCCTATACACATATTAGATTCAGACATATACATAACATACAATACCATTTAATAGTTTAGGATTAGTAAGATTTTTAAAAGAAATTAATACAGTTGATAACAGTTATCTAGTAGTGGAGTAACAGCACACAAACATTTGACGTCACGGTTCGGTATGGTTTCGGTACAGCAGTGCGAAAAAAACTAAATATAAAATTAAACAGTGTTTTTTTAATTAAACAGTGGTTTACTGAACAAATTGCTCTTAAATAAAATAAATACAATTTAAATAAATTCAGTTGTAATTAAAATGTTCTTAGGGATAAAAATCTACCCGTCAGCTTATGCTCTAAATTATAGGGAACTCTTTTACATTACTATAAGGCTACAATTACCAACAGGGCCCAAACTTCAATTTAATTATTTTTATTTTAATTATCTATTTATTTTTTTAAATATAATAATCAACACTCAACTTAAAAAAAGTTTTATGCAAACATGTAAATTGCACATAATGCAGTTTTTAATTCAACTTCTAAATTATAACATTTCTATTTGTTGTTTAAATATATTCATTTACACAGTGGCTGTGATAACTCGTTTCATAACAGATTTATTTAAACATACATTAAATAATTAAGACATTACTAACAGGTACAGTAAAATATAATGAGTATATAGTCTAATATTTCATGAAATGCTCTTCTCTGCACTTCATTTCTCTAGCGAACTAATGAGCTGTGGACACTGATGACTTGCCTGAGGTAAATGAAATGCTACATGACATTTTAGTAGTAAAGAGGAAGAGATGATTACGCTCACTCACGCTCCGCGGTGCTGTTTGAACTGAGACGTTTAAACAGCAATCTGTCACGCCACATCAAACAGCGTCAAAGACATTTATTGTTTGAATTTCCCAAAAAAAATTAACATAATTTGAAAGATGAGACTTTGTTTCTTATCAAAAGTATCAATACTGTATATAAAACCGAATGATTCCAATGTTGGTATGTTTAATTTAATATATAAAATGTTTGAATGTTTGCTGTAATTTTGTTCTCTCTCAAGTAAAATGTAATTTTCATAGACTAAAATTAGATCAAATTAAAATAGCTTAAATGAATGACTATTACATGGCAAAAAATAAGAAATTTTCTGATTTGACCTTTAGTTAAAAACTGTGTATAAATAACACCGTTGGTGACTCACCTGCATCTTCAGTTCTTGTTTTAAGAGAAGCAGGACTCGGTTCCCCCACGCCGACGCTGTTTCTGGCCAGCACTCTGAACTCATACTCCACCCATGCATTCAGATCCACCACCGTTGTTGTCAAGGTGTTCCCATCAATCACCTCCGGGACTGTGAGCAAACAGGAAAGTCACGGTTTAACCGAAAATACCTGGATTACACGGCGGCGCCATGAAAGTCAACAACAGGAGCCCAATTTTGAGCCAATGTTTACAGTAAGCCAGAAATGTCACAAAACATAAAAAAAAAAATTTCTATTCCACATCTCTGTCTGGGTGGGATGTTGTTCGAATGAATTCGGATTCGAGCGGCAGGGCAAGAGACCAGATTAAGTTGTTTTGCGTTAGTACTTAGAGGCCCTTATATGTACTCAAAGCGAGCATAAGCTTCTTTCTTAAAAGCACATGAGATGTGCTATGGTAATTTCAGTCTCTCGCTGAATTGATGCTCCGCTTGACTAGCTTTAGCTAATCCTGTATTGTTACCCGTGTTCACCGCTTGCCAGCCCACTGTGAAAGCTGTGTTGGCCTGGATGATATAGCTTGTGATGGGGCTGCCGTTATCCTGGCCAGGTCTCCAAGAAAGCTGAGCCGTGCTGTCTGTGATCTCCTCCACCGTTACACCATCTGGAGCTCCTGGGGGACCTGATTCAATCAGACAATTAGCAGTGAATTAGCAATTAGAAATGAAGTTACCTTCACTGACATCTAACCTTGCTCACCCCCTGCCAGGAAGTTCTCCGCTTATCGCCCCACTAAGCTATGATATAAGACCAGTCTCTAAAAGGTGTTATTGCATTTTAAGATATTGCTTTTGTGGGAACACTAGATCTCTTTGAGAATCATAGGAAAGCTTTTCAGAGGCTTGAGCTGTTTTCTTAACAGCTACAGCATGTCTCCTTTGAAAAGCTGCAAGCAGGCCTTCCTCTGCACATCTTTAATTGGTTCCTCCAATTATAAATGTGCAGAGCATTGTCTTCCTTTGTCAAAATCACACTCCTTTGGGGGGAAATATAAAGAAATGGAGCATAATGTTTCGTGGTTTTGTCAGCGCAGGTCATTGTGTCACTCGTAGTGTCAATAATAAGATCAGACTGTGTTTGTTTCTCACCTAAAAAGCATTTGAAGACAAAACATGAGGACAAATTGTGAATTTGTTTCTTTATATTTGGTTTTGGAAGTTTAATGCGATGAGTTTGCATGCATCTTTGGCCAGACTAACATTTACATAATTCATTTTAAACCAAGGCTGTGCATAATATTCAAATGCCAGACACTCCTAGTTCTGTAAATTACACTGCCGGACGTTTTAGGAGCTGAATGTTCTTCAGGGTTCCCTCTCTTTTTAACCAATGCCTTAATCTTTATCTAGTAAATAATGATTTGTAAGAATACTTCTTACTCACAGTTTCTACCTGATAAAATATTTTAGAGCTAGGCAGAACTAGAAAAATGTATATTCATTGAAAAATGGCCATTGAGTTTTGAGATTGCATTAATTTATATGACTTTTCTATATGTAGAAGTCAGACATTTATAATTTGACTCCCCATCTATAGAGCACAGCAGCTGTGACGTCAAAACCTGGAAGACTAATTCGTCATGGGTTCGCTCAAGATTTTCCTATGGGTTTTTATATTCATAAGTAAAACGAGGTCTGTGGTAAATATAACTTGACAATACTTGTTTTGTTGTACAACATAAAGTGCACACACTCACACCCCAAACATTCTTATGTAGTTACTTATTACATTATTAAAAACACACGTTTTAAAAAATAAACACACTGTAGATCAGTATGGGTGTTTGTAATGTAGATTGAAACGTCCAAGTTAATCTGCAATTTTTGTTTAACTTAACAGACCTTGTTTTACTCATAAATTTAAAAAACCCATTATAAAAACCCATAGGAAAATCTTGTTGGAATCCACAGCAAACTAGTCTTCCGGTTTTTCCAGGTCATGGCTGTAGCAGCCTATTCAGTTTTTATTCAAGACAATGGGACTGAATTAAAATGACAAATATCTTGATTTTTAGTTGTTTTAGCTGATTTTAATGCTCGTTATTATTTTTAACCATTTTAAGTCATCTTGAAGCCCTCTTGGAAGTTTGCTGAGGCCCTCTAGTGGATCCCGGCCCCTGTTTGAGAACCATGCAGATCCTTATAAAAGTGATTTTTATTTGGTCACTACAGCCAGTTTTTACATGCATTCTGTGCTTGCTGAGCGCTAATTTTATACCCTGCTTCTACACTGTTATAAAGCATTATTATAGGCTCTGGCAGTAAAAGTTGGCATGTCAATCTAATTTCAATTGAAAGACATTGATCCCGCTAAATCACATTTGTAACCTTTGATAAACAGCTTTGATACGTTCCTCTAATTACCTCTAATGGAATATGTAATAAAAGATCAATTCAACAGACAGATACATTTCCTTGGCAAAGCATTTGAGTGTCCTTCTATCAGGTTTTCCTTCCAAATCCAAACCCTGCATGGCTGGCCGTCGCTCTCTTACCTTTCACGATTAAAATAGCCGCCGCTGATAAACTCTCGACATCCGTATCGACCACACAGACGTACTTTCCGGCGTGTTTCAGCTGTATATTCCGTATCATCAAATCACCAGATGTACTCTAGAGATATAAACACACATACGCATTACTATCCATTCTATCAACTGGAGCATTAAAGCGGCAGGAAGATGTGTGAGTTGTTTGCTATGTTTGCCGGCAAGTGATCCAGTAAGTGTAGACACCTTGCTAGATTTGGGAATGAAAATGTGGCCCAACTCCACAGCTAATGGATGACTTTTGGCAAAGGCTGTTCGCTGCTACATTTGAAACGTCCGTCATGGATAAACATTCCCTCTGACCAAGCCTTAGGCTCCTTCGGCACTGCACAGAATCCAGCTACCAAACTCACTCGCTAATTGGCTAATTAGAGCTTAATCACATTTAAGAGGTAGTGTGATTGGATTCAGTGTGCCGAAACTCTGAGATACGAAAACGTACAAGTGATGAATACTAAATCCACACGCGACAATTAAATGCCTTTGTTAATCTAATAAAGATGAAGAAAGTTGTTCATAAGAGTGGAGGTGAACTTTAAAAGCGCTTTGTCAAGGGAATAGATGAAGTACTGTGAAAACAGGTAAAGTAATAAAGATATTTCCAATTATATTCAGAATGATACATGTAATGAACAAGTAAAAAGAGCATCAGAATCCTCATATAGTATAAAGTTATAATCATAACGAGAACCTTAATTATTGTAAAGTACTTTCTGATAAACTAACTTTTATTCTCAATATGAAAATTAGGACTGTCAACTGATTAAAACTTTGAATCATATTAATTGATATGCTGATTAATTGCATGCATCAATATATACTGAGAAAAGAATCCAAATTAATTCAAAGACCGAAAGCACTGAATAGACAATTTTTCAAAGAACAGACAACTTTGAAAAACTCAAGACTCCAGCATTTTGTTTCACTCCGTTGCTCTCCATTTAGATGATTTTTAACATAAGCATTTATGTATCCATTAAATTAACATTCTATAACGAAAGCCCTAATAAGAAAATATATTTGCGTGACTTGCACTACTGTTCTAAAGTTTGAGGTCAGTAAAGGATACATTCAACTGATCAACAGAAACAAAGACATTTACATTGTTACAAAAGATTTCTATCTCTTCAAATAAATGCTGTTCTATGGAACTTTCTATTCCTTAAAGGAATTTATTCCTGAAAATGCATCACAATTTCCATAAGAATTGTTTTCAACATAGGCAATGTCTCTTGAGCAGCAAATCAGCATATTATACTGATTTCTGGAGGATCATGTGACACTGAAGACTGTAGTAATGATGCTGAAAATTCAGCTTTGCATCACAGGAATAAATCACATTTTAAAATATATTAACATAGAAAACAGCTATTTTAAATTATAATAAATTTGACTGTATTTTCAATCAAATAAATGCAGCCTTGGTGAACATATAACATATAGTGTATTAAATTAGGTGATCAAATGAAGTTAATGAAAAAATTCTCAGGGAATACTTGACAGTTGTGTCACTTTTCATGGGAAATTTCAGTGCAAAAACTCACCTACTTCACAACCAGCATCACTTTTATGGGTGACTTTATGTTGTTACCTGATTTGCATAATTCTCTTAATAAGTGAATAAATCGCTAAAACCATGCAGACAGCAAATGCAAATAAATAGCACTATCAGTGGGTGCATTTAATTCTTACTTTATTCACCCATCTGTCAAAAATCTTCCGTTTACTAAAATGGATCCTTTATTGATATTGTTTACATACACTGACTCGCCTAGATGTTGATATTGTCTGTGTAGCACTGAAGTCTTTGGCACGGACAACTTCACTAATTTAATAAAAAGCGCTTAGATTTGAAATCAATTCAATTACATGAGATAAGATGTATGCTCTTATCTGAGGGGAGATTGTGGTTGGCAAACAAGAGGTAAATCTGCGATTTCAGCAGTAAGGACATTAGGCTACAAATTTAGCTTCATTATGGAAATGAATTCATCCTAGCTGTGAACTTCATGCTGATAATCCTACAAGACGGGTGGCATCGGAGAATTCATAAGAACTGGAATATAATTACTGATAAGAATCACTGGATTAAATGAAGATGAGAGCGCTTCCTATGTGTGTGTCCCAAATGTTGAAAACCTTCACATTTTCTGTTCACATTTATGATGGAATTACCATAATTATATAAAAGTCAAAAATTATTTTATTTTACTGTTGCTTTCCACAGAGAACCAACTCATTTATTCTCTAAAATATGCAACCTTATTTGAAAAAGAAGTCATCTTTTTGATGGCTTTGGGGTGGTGATTAATTAATCTCTTTAAGGATTGCTCAGTTGAGTCATGCACATCCAATATTGACCAGTCAGCCCTCATTAGGGCATTCTCTCAGTCTTTAAAATCATTACTATTTCTAGAAAGGCGTCATTACATCCCAGAGAAAAGCAATCTGAGATGAGATCTGACCATTCAAAAGCCATATGAGGATATTACACTTGAGATCCTTGAAGGCAAAACTTTGATGGATTGATTTTTATTCTGTGAAGAGGAGGGAAAGAGCTCAAAGTGAACGTAGTGGGCTGCTAAGCAGTGGAAGGAACAGCTAAAAACCTCAAAAAGACAGTGATGAATTGATCCCTGCCAAGTCTTCCACATTTTAACAGTAGGTCTGGCTCAGAGTATAATAGCATTATACAGAAAACTACTGGATCTACTCCTTCAGAAGCTGACATTTGTTGAGTATAATGAGTATAATAAATTCATTCGTTGTAAGAGCTGTACGGTACCATGACATTAAAGGTACACTCAGTATTTTTCCTCATTAGAAAGGTTTTTACACAAAGAAATGAATAGTACTTTTTATAAATTTGTTTAAAGTCATTTGCATTCACATACAGTATGATGCCGACTCCAGTCATATGATCAGCCAAATAAAAGTTTTTAATAAAAGTTCATTTCAATTAAATTAAATTAGTCCACGACAACTGTCATATTTGCAATTTGCAACAAACAAAAAATTACTGAGTGCACCTTTAACCCTAATGCTGACCCAGAGAGGATTTTCTTTTCCCCAAAAATGCTAATTAATGTTATCACATTGGACTAAAACTTACTAACTTTTCTCACACAGGGTATAAAAACTTCCCCCCGAAAAAGTTTTTTTTGGGGGGGATTTGGCACCTTGTTACACTTGTGGTGTTCTCAGTCAAAAATGACCGGCCTACATAAAATTGCTAATGGACCTTTTTCACATTTCCGGGTTTCTCAGCAGTGGAAGTCGTCATAGTTGGGTAAACTTGAAGAGCAGTGAATGGGAGAGTACCACACATATATTTTTTTGCATTCCCATTTGCTCAAATAGCAAAAGAAAAACTTCAATTAGCACAGTTTTTGTATTTCATTTGAAACCGACTGATCACAGGCCTCATTGATTTGAGCTTATGTAGCATTTGGACCGATCAGACACAATTTTTCATTAGATTTAACAAATCAATTATTCATCAGAGTAACAAATAATCACAGACACCTCACCCAATAAACATACTGGGTGCCAGCATGTCTGGGAACGACCACAGGACCTTGGTTACCATGGCAACCACTACACCTCAGCCAGATCAGATAAACTTTTACGACCTAAAAGTATATAGAGAGAATCTTCCTCCCTACTCAGTTCTCTCTAAAACAGACACATACTGCTATAGGAAATTACTTCTTACATTAATTCATAGACACATTTTTCTATCATGCATATCCCCAAGTCATTGTATGACCGTTAAACGTGTCATCACAGTCTTGTGAAAAGGGTCCATAAAGTTTTTCCAAATATTGTATACAATCTTTTATCAACTTGTTTTCTTTCAATTAGCACAGTTTTTGTATTTCATTTGAAACCGACTGATCACAGGCCTCATTGATTTGAGCTTATGTAGCATTTGGACCGATCAGACACAATTTTTCATTAGATTTAACAAATCAATTATTCATCAGAGTAACAAATAATCACAGACACCTCACCCAATAAACATACTGGGTGCCAGCATGTCTGGGAACGACCACAGGACCTTGGTTACCATGGCAACCACTACACCTCAGCCAGATCAGATAAACTTTTACGACCTAAAAGTATATAGAGAGAATCTTCCTCCCTACTCAGTTCTCTCTAAAACAGACACATACTGCTATAGGAAATTACTTCTTACATTAATTCATAGACACATTTTTCTATCATGCATATCCCCAAGTCATTGTGTATGATTACTACCTTCTTGTATATGGATTTGTGTATTGTATATGTTTTATGCATGCTTAAGATAGATCACTAGTTAATATAACCTCACCTATACCATGTTTGGTCTCTATGAGCAGTGTTGGGGAAAGTTACTTGTCTGCCACCAATTATCCGCCCTATATTAGTTCCTGCCTCCTGTAGCCTAGTTTGTTGGTTATTGTCTATGTCTATGTCCCTGTCAATGTTCTCCTGTTGATGTCTACCCTGTCTGGATCTCCTGCTTGCAATCATTAAATATCCTTTATTTCGTCATCTTCGTCGTCCTGCCTGCTCTCTAGTACACCCTGCCCGTGACAGTAATGTGTTACGTTACTTTTGCGTTACTTTTTAAATCTGGACAGGGCTTGCTTGTTTGTTTTTAAAATAAAAAAGTTATATTTTTGGCAAATATAAAAGCCCTTCACACCAAAAGTGAAATGAGTAAGCCTCAGGCTGAAGGGAAAGTAAATTTATGTCCGTACAGTAGAATTTTTTGGAAATATAAAAAGCCCTTCACACCAAAAGTGAAATGAATAAGCCTCAGGCTGAAGGGAAAGTAAATTTATGTCCGTACAGTAGAATGCAGAAGAAGAAATTTCAACACACTTAAATAAAAAAGACACACAAATGTTTGTCTAGAGTAATTTTTGCTTATGTAGTCTTATTAATTGATACATTAAGTATCAGTTGCACCTTTTACAAAGGTGTGTTTGAACTGAGAAACTGAGTTTCCTTCAGGCTGTAGATCTGCTGAATATCAAATTTTACCATAACTTCATGCTTTATTTATTTTCTCTTTACTGCTTAAGCTTTAACACCTTTTCCTATGCCAACTGTATGTGTGTGTGTGTGTGTGTGTGTGTGTGTGTGTGTTAGACTAGTTTAAGTGTTTATGTAGTTAATAAAGTCTTACTTGTATCACACTTGAC
>NW_015661984.1:227651-234794 GCF_001515625.1 Sinocyclocheilus rhinocerous | reverse complement strand
TTTTACTGCCTAAACTTTAACTCCTTTTCCTATACCAACTGTATGCATGTGTGTGTGTGTGTGTGTGTGTGCGTGTGTATGTTAGACTAGTTTAAGTGTTTATGTAGTTAATAAAGTCTTACTTGTATCACACTTGAGGTTGTTCATTGTTTGCTCCTAACTGGAGTCCCTAATCATGCAGATTTATGCTACATGCTCTGTGTAGTATTGTACAGTAAGAAAGTTATTTTCCTTAACCAGGAAATTAACATTCTTAGAACTGACAGACAGTTGACACTGAGATGTCAAGTAAATACTTACAGCGGATCTAAATATTTATAATTAATTATAACTAGTTATAATTAATTATTCATATTTCCCCTTTGAGCTGATTCGCTACACGTATGAACCTCAGTTTTTGATTGAACATTGCCAAAATTATTTTTGCACAAGCACAGATCAATGAGGCCTACGATCAATCAGTTCCAAAAAGGAATACAAAAAGTGCTAACTGAAAGAAATCAAATTGACAAAAAGATATACAGAATCTTGAATACAAGATTCTGTGATAATACAGCATAATGAGAGATTTACAAGCAATTTTAAAAAGGCCTGTTCATTTTTAACTGGGAAGTTGAAATGCTAGATATTTGTTGAAAATCTTTACACAGTTCTATGACACGTTAAACAGTATAGAACAGAATATAGACAGAAAGAATATCCAATAAAATATGACTTACCCCACCCACATGCTCATAATGTTGGTCTAGTTTATTGAGGAGCTGCCCATTGAAGGCCCAGGAGAATGAAACCTCCAGAGCAGGGTCACAGGAGATCTGGCAGGGCAGTACGATGCTCTCCCCAACAATGATCTCCATGTCCACTGGACCCTGGATGATTTGTGTGGGATCTGCTCCAAATCACACATAAGCTTGATTCATTTAAATGAATAATAAATGTAAATATATACATACAGTATATATAAATTTTAAACCACAGAATTAAAAGAGCCATATTTTCAACCAGATCTCATAAGAAAAACGTGACATTTGTGCAAACCCTGAAATCAAAGCTCCAGGTACCAGACCAACCGACTGTAAGATTTAGAGCAAAAATAAAATATTTGAAAATCGGAAGCAGACAAAGGTAGGAGACTGTGTCCTTATCAATGAATGAACAACTAATCCCATGATGAAGCACTGCGATGTATTTCCACGGACTGCTATAGAGGCATATTAACAACCTTGGAGCTCACAGTAGGTCTGTCTTGAAAGGTTTATACAATATCACTAAAAACCAATTTCTCTAAGGAGGAAATGAATGGGATTTTTTACTTCTATCCACTAGGTAGGACATTGCAGCTTTATCTACTGTATAAGGAAAAAGGCTTAGTAGTCTCTTGCTCGCTCTCTCTGTTTTTGATGTAGACTGATTTAATACCACAGAAGCGAAAAGATAACTAAACACACTCTTTATACACACACACACACACACACACACACACACTGTATAAGAAAGCAAACAGGGTCAATTGGATTGGACTTTTTTATAATTAGTTACAATAAATGTTCTGAAAAATAAATTTATAGTGTAACGCACTTCATGAATTTCAAATGATCGAGGAAAATTAAATTTCTATACAATTGATATGATCCCTTTAATGACATGAATGTTTTTACAAGTGCCCAGTTGCTTAATGCGGAATTTCAGATTCATATTCAAATCTGCTGGCGTGGAATCTGCTGTAAAAGATGGCGATGTAGTAATCTCAGCAAAACCCAGAGTGCAAATGCAGCATTCTATATTTTTCTCTCTAAATTGTGCACGCTCAACCTATAACCTACACCCTCACACACTCCATTAGTGTAATCCAGGGTAATTGCAATGCCATAAGCAGAGCGTGAAAATGGGTAATTACAACAACACACAAAAAGCCACTGTATCCCATCCCTGTTGAGTTGAGCCGAGAGAAAAAAAAAACCTGCCAGTTGAAGAGCTGAACCGCTCAACCCATCGCATTACACTATAGGAGCATGTAAGCCCCAGAAAGCAATCAAACAACTTTCCTTTCAGAATGCATCATAAAAACAGAATGAACTACATGAAATAGAAATCCTCTAATTGGCAGAACACCTTTGTATATACTCCTCTGGATGAATTTTGTTGCTTTTGCTGCTTTTTTCCTCTATTGTAAGTCACTTTGGATAAATGCGCCTGCTAAATGCATAAATGTAAATGTTGTTCTGGGGTAACTGGCAGGTCAGGATAGCATATTTAACTAAAAAAAAATACAATTCATGTATACAGAGTCCAAATCAAATATGGCATCACATCAGAGTTATTTTAGTATCACTGAGATACTATATATAGCTTTTTAAAATTAGTTTTTATTTTGGTACTTTCTTTTTTGTTTTAATTGTAGTTTTATTGTGTGTTTTTTAATATTATTTGTCATTATTTTTTAAATTTAAAAAAAATATATGTCTATATAGTTTTTATTGTTTTTTAGCTTTACTTATTTATTAAGTTAAAAGTAAATAGAAATGAGAAATGTTGCTTTAGAAACTAGCTGAAGTAACTTATCGAAGTAACTTAAGTAACTTATTTTTAATGGTTTTACTTTTAGTTAACTATATTAACTATATTAACTATATTGTCACATTAATAACATGACATCTCATTGGTTCTTACATGTGACGTGACTGAACATAATGATGTCGTAACACAAAGACAGTGAGGTTTGATGTTATTCACACCTTTCCATATTTAATTTGGATTTTCTTCGGAAGTATCATAAACACTACCTTTATGTCCTTTTTGGAGCTTGAAACTGATGGACCCCGTTGCCTTCCATTGTATGGACAAAAACAGTGGAGACATTCTTCAAAATATCTTTCTTTGTGTTCCACAGAAGAAAGAATAATTTGCAATAACATGATGTAGAGTAAATGACAGAATTTTCATTTGTGGATTAAGAAGAAACTGCCATGATTTTGATTAATTGTGCAGCCGTATCAAGCACACAATTGCCTGTGAAGCCTCCAGAGTTTGGAGAAAAATCACCACTTCCCACGCAACATTCACACAGCTGAACGATAGTCTAACATAACTTCTATCTGCAGCAAAAGCAAAGAGGAAGCCCAGAGCGTAATACTGTTACAGCAATCCATACCTGTGACCAGTAGTCTTCCTGTAGTGCTGGCCGCACCAAACTGGTTTCTAGCCAAGCAAGCGTAGTTTCCCCCGTCTATCTTGGTCACATTTGTAATTCTAAGTGTTCCATCAGGGAGTAAAGTTATCCTAAAAGAGAGAAGCACAATCCTCTCAAATCAAATTTAAACTTGGTTAACTCATAATGGAGCTAGATTCCGAGTACAAATGTGTTTTATCTTTCGGGAACAGTAGAAATGTAGTAAGAAGAACATAATGTGTTTCTATACAATGGCACACAAATCTCTGTACTGTACACTGGAAAGTCTCCATGGCTCGGTGCATGCAGCTGTCCGAGAGCCAATGAAGCTGAAGAGTGTGCGTTCACACGAAACAGTCATTCAAACGTAAAGCCAACGAGCTATAACAGCGGGCTGCATCACTCAATCTACCGCCCCATCATGTGAATTAGACTACCTTCCAACCCTTCATGAGTATTTCTACAATTTTAACATACTCTTTAACAGGCTCTTAAGAAAAACAAACCTTAATTTCTCATGCAGATGTGAAGTGCATATAATTTGAAGAGCTTTCAATTTCATTTACAGTAATTGTTATTTACCTGTAACTGCAATCTATGACTCTTTAACCCTTTACAACTCTGTATAACAAGCCTCTTACACTGTTGCTGGTGTTTTTTCTTGGCTGTGTGGGTGGGGGCAATTTTAGTTCTGCAATATGCAGTTATACAAGTAATTAAAAAATTTGCATCGCCGAATTAAAAGAAAAAACATTTGGCTTGTAAGCTAATCAATATATTTTAATAGAAATGGTTGTGACTTATTTTGTATAATTATACGTAGGTTCTAATTTGACATTTAGATATTCACTATCATTCAAAAGTTTGGGGTCGGTACAATTTTTTAAATGTTTTTTTTTGTCTTATGAAGTAAGAACTTAAAAAGTGTCTTATGCTTAAGGCTGCATTTGTTTGATCAAAAACACAGTAATTTTTTTTGAAATATTATTACAATTTAAAAAAGTATTTTCTATTTGAATATATTTCAAATTGTAATTTATTCAAGTGATGTAAAGCTGAATTTTCAGCATCATTACTTTTGCATCTTCAGTGTCACATGATCCTTCAGAAATCAATCTAATATGATGATCTGCTGCTCAAGAAACATTTCTTATTATTATCAATGGTTGTGCTGCTTTATATTTTTGTGGAAACTTTCATGTTTAAAAAAAAAAAAAAGTTCAAAAGAGCAGCATTTATTTGAAATAGAATCTTTTATGTAACAATGTAAAAGACTGTCACTTTTCATCCAATTTTTTGCATCCTTGCTCAGGAAAATTATTAATTTCTTTAAAAAAAATATTACTGAAACCAAAATTTTTAACAGTAGCCTATATTATTCTTGAGATCTAAAGGAGTTAGCATTATATACACCCAAAAACTGCTTAGTAACGTTAATATATACTAAGGCAATTATATTTTGATAAATCTAGTTTTCTAGCAATTTTCTAGTGTTACAAGCATTCCCGTAATGGTAAATTCTTGTATCTTGTAATAAATACAAAATTATTCTCAAGCCTTTCTCAGTGTAAAAATGTAATGGCACTATTAGTGATGGCATATAGATGTATAGCAGTGTTTGATTTATGAAAAATAAATGCCTCCAGCCGTGGTTATATATCAACAGCTATTCACAATATATCATCATCCAGAGTACCAGACAGCAAATGCTGGTAACCCAGTACTGGAATGTTAATGTTGTAATGCACAATTCCCCGGCAATGCGCTTACAGTTAAATTGGACTTGGGCCGTCTCACCGAACGCTCTCAAAACAAACAACTGTGGCTTAATGCAAATCTATTGTTTTCCCACAGTAGTTCTGCACCCTTGACAGGATTCTCCCTATACTATTTAATCCAACTTCATTATAAAAAAAGCCAAGCTTACGATCCGCCGTGCTTCCTCAAGTGGCCTCCTACCAGGAATAATTTCATACTTGACAGACTCAACCCAAAATGCCAAGCGACCTCCTGCCGGCCTGGCCTAATGGCCTGCTTCATAATTCATGAGTGTTATGGTCAGTGAGCTACCACAATTGGCAATGCAGCTTCCTTTTGATAACTGTTCAGTTGCAGGCTGTGCACAGATATTGTGAACATAGCAGGGCTGCTGGGGTGAAGCCTTGAATGAATAGATGGTCAGAAATAAGGAATAAGAGGAATTAAGGACAAGAATACCAAGAAAAGAGAGAAACAAGATTGTATCTGTACCTCTCTGAGCTCTGCACCGGTTCGTTGCCTTTCCTCCACATGCTGATGGCTGTGGGAAAAGCCTGCGGCCTGCACTCCATGGTGACTGTGCTGCCCGTCTTGGCTTTAAGCAGAGCTCTGAGAGGGCTTCTGGAAAAGTCTGGGGGCGAGGCTGTGGAAAAACACAGGGCCAAGAGAGTCAAACTGCCGCCTCAGGCATGGATGCCCTGTGCACATTACTGTAAACGGACAGCAGGGCCGAAAGCAGCATTCTGTTTGTGTTTGTGTGCACTGCTGATGTAGGACCACTTTAGCATTTTCTCTTACAGTTCGATGCAAATTCTGGAGGGACTTCACTTTACGGAATTATGCAAATCAGGTAAGAAAATTAGTGATGAATGCAGTTTGCACGGTGCAGCTCCTCATCGTGCGGGTGGTTCTGAGCACTAGGTTGTGCAAGATGCAGTTGACTACCGTAGTCTTTATTGAGACCATCCGAGAAAAAAAATCATACTTTTGGGATATATTTATGAAGAGTTGACTATAACAGATAACAGATAACTCTGTTTTTTTAAATTGTCAAAAATTATGTTTTTTTATCCTGCATTCCAATTAATATCGATCAAACTGCAGTTGGGTTGTTTTGATTAAATAATAATAAGAAAGAAAAAATACAGCTAACTAACACAATAAAACAATTAAAACATAGTTATCTGTTTTTGCAAATAAACTGTTCATATATAAAATATATATATAAAATCATACTTTTGGAATATATATATATATAGGCCTACACACACACATACTGTATATACATACACACACACACATAACAAAAAGAAAACAAGTCGATAGAATAGAAAAAGAATAGAGAAAGCTAGTGTATTTTGCATTAATGTGTCTTCTTGAAGTGGTATTCAATGAATGTGTTTTTAACTGAGCTAATTTGGTGTATCTGATGATGTCATGATCAACAGGAAATAAAAAAAAAAAGAATATATATGTCACGCTGCTGCTGCTACTGTGAAGGAGCGAGGAGCAAACGAGCGAGGAGACGTAGGGGAATCCGTGAAGAAAGTCTTTATTTACAAAAGGGAATGCACATGTAGCACAGGGGATTGATGAACAATACCAGACAGGAAACAAGGGGCAGAACACACCTTATATACAGAACTAACGAGGGACATCTGAAACCTATAAACATAATTAACACGAGGGAGAAACTAGGTCACAGGGGGGAACATGGAACACGTGGGGGAGGAAAACACTGCAGATCCCCAACTCTCTTTAGAGAAGATATCGCCAGAAGAAAGGTAGTCTTTATTGTAAGATGGCGATCAGAAATCTCTTCGATAGGTTCGAATGGAGGCTTACAGAGAGCTTCTAGCACCACTGCTAGGTCCCATGTAGGGACACAAGATCGTACACGAGGGACCCCACTGAGATGCCACAGAGAGGGGCGTGGTAGGCCGCAATGGCTGCCACGTAGACCTTCAGGGTGGAGAGGGTTAACCCTGTAGAGAAACGGGCCTGCAGGAACTCCAGTACTGTACCGACTGGGCAGCTAGCTGGGTCGAGCTGGCGGTCTCTACACCAGGAAGTGAAAAGTTTCCACTTCCAAACGTACAGTTTCCTCGTGGAGGGAGCTCTGGATTGGAGGATGGTCTCAACAACCTCAGTTGAGAGACCAGAAGCTACTAGTTGTGCCCCCTCAGGGGCCACAGCCATAACTTCCACAGCTCCGG
>NW_015661984.1:205488-227444 GCF_001515625.1 Sinocyclocheilus rhinocerous | reverse complement strand
GGGAGATGGGCACCGTGTAATGCGGTGTGACCCTCTCTGCCCCAGAAGGGCCTGCCCTGGCTAGTCCTATATTGAAATAGTCAGGACCGTAAATATGACTGACACACACAGAGCGCTTCGCTGAATGACAGAAAGCTGACGCGGGCTCCGCCGCACGTGCTTTTATAGCTTCCTGGTCATGACGTCACCCGCCGTGACGTCCCGTTCAGCTATTGGACTGATTTCACATGTGATTCAGAGCGTGGGTCGCAGAAGGCGTTCCCCTAGTGTTTTCGACGCAGCTCGAGTTCCTGAAGAGGAACTACATAGACATACTTAAAAACAACAAAAACTAATACTAAAATTAACACAAAAGCAGAAAATACAAAAATCAAAAGTCAAATATTAAAGTCAAAATATTAACAAAAACTAAAATATTACCTCAATGCTACTGAAATAACACTGGTTTGGTCAAATAAATTTAGCCTTGGTAAGTATAAGTGATTTCTTTCTAAACCAAAAAAAAAAAAAAAATCTTACAGACCCCAAACTTTTGAAATTATTTTATTTTATTTTTTCTGTCCTTCTATAAAAAGTTTTTCTTTTTCTCTATAAAAAAACAACAACAACAACATGCAAGTCATTTTTGAATAAGCTATCCCTTTAAAAATATATAGTATAAAACCTTAAACATGTTTAAGGATGACTGATATTACACAGTCAGATGACACAAGTGTTTATATAAGTTGTCCAGCTTTTAAAGCAGCCCTTATATGAAAGACATTTTCCGATAGAGATGATGCAATGCTAAAAGACCAGCACTAATTGGGTCTAATGTGTCTCCTCTGCCGAGAAGCAGCGTTTATCCAATGCTGTGAATGGGAAAGCTGCTTATGCACTGTCATACTGAACACGCTGTGGCCTAAAGCATTGTTAAATAGCATCTCTATTACCTAATTAGCCCATGGAAGGTTGCTGGCTCCTACACAAACATCATTAGACAAGACCAGTGAAGAAATTGGCTACAGTCAGAAAGCAGAGGTGTCCTTAATGACCTCTACCCACTTTCCACCATTTCTCTCTTTTTCTCTCTCTCTCTCTCTCTCTCTCCATCTCTGTATGAACTGATGACAAAGATCTTTCTCTGGTCTTTGTCACTGTCTACTCAAAGTTTTTTCCACCAGTGAACCCCTCAGTTGTGGCTTTGTCATGTTGTCAACACAGCGGCCACAGTTCCTCATCTCCCACCAGCCAATCAATAGTGGATTAACATTACTGAAAGTTACAGTGCCACGCCACCCCACTCTAAATGTTGCAAAATCAATGTTCTTATGGGAAATGTTGAAAAGAGGGCAGCTCCTTGGTGTGTGAGCCCATTTCAAGAGTTTATTTGCCTGTAAAAACCTCAGCGCACGCCAGTGGGTAAGAGCTGTGTTCTGATATTCATAATCAGTCACACTGCAGTCTGAACCTTTTATTTGCAAACTGCACTAGTCACTTCTTTGTAGTGCCAATTGAACCAGTGACTTAGAGCTACATTTAAAAGTACTGACTCAAAGTCTACTCACCATCATTTTTATTTAAAAAGAAGAAGAAAAAAAAACTCAATCACATTGTAAAAGTATGTAAAAAAGGAAAAAGGTGCTCTAGTCTTAGTTTACCCTGTCTACTCTAGTCTTAAATAGGTAACTGACACCTAAATGCTATTATAAGAGTTCTCAATGTTACTTGTTAAAAGCTTGCAAATTAAGTGTTGCTTTGTTTACATTTATTTTCCCGCAAATGAGAAATGTGTGTTCCCTTTCAGTCGGTCACTCTCGACGTCACGTCGGATGACCGACGAATTGGGATCTCGCTTAGAGAGACCAATCTACTTCGAGTGTAAACTAAACGAGCCAATGCACATTGGCATGCGATTATTGCATCCAGCTGCCGCTGATCACAGCGTGAGTATAAGTAGGCAGCAGATGCAGCGCATATTCAGCTTTTCGCTTCGGAGCCGAGCGATCACATCGTTCTGCTCCTGACTACTCTACTGAGAGAAGAAGACTGAACGAGTTCAGCGCGCTCTTGGAGAGCTCTTCGTGTTGGCGGTACGGCGCTGCAGCGGTGGTGGTTTCCCGTGTCAAGTGGGTTGCACACATCAGGCTGCACTACCCCCTGTTTGTGTCGCAGATGATCATCTCCCCTGTGCGCCTCAGCACACTAAAAGAGCTTTTTCCCCTAAAAGAGCAATTTCGGGTGCGTCTTTCTAAAGACGACGTTGCGTGGCAAACTTGACGTTACGTCTTTGTAAAGACGATGTGGGTCTTGCTATAGACAACGTATCACCCGAGCGTTTCTGGATGCGGTCGTTACCTGGCGCCGGGTGATGGTCACGATCGCTGCCTCACGTGCCTGGGCATGTAGCACGCTGAGGTGGCGTTTGTGGATGAGTCATCTTCTCATTGCAGGAAGATGATCATCTCGGAGTCGCGGGCCAAGCTCCGTTTCCTCAAGGGGCGGAGTTCCGTTGCCTCTGCCTTGATCTAGTTCTCCTCTTGGCGGCAGCCAGGGGGGGCTACTTCAGGCAGTAGCGCGGGCGGTCTGAGGCACTCCGCAGCCAGTTGAGCTGCCAATGGAACGTGCTGGGCCCTCTACAAGGAGCGCACCAGCTGTATCCTTTGGTGCTCCTCCAGATGTCGATTGCTGCATCGGAGGGTGAGCCAGAGCTTTCTGGAGAGGAAGATTCGGCTGCGCTGCTCTCCTCCGGGACTGTAGCAATGCCTGAATCGGATCCAGAAATAATGGCTATGCTTTCCCGGGCCGCCGTAGGGGTAGGGCTCGAGTGGAGACTTCCACCGTGTCCCGAGCCCTCAAGGTTGCACGATTGGTTCTCGGGGTGGTCCGCGCTGGTTCTCAGCGCCCAGCCTCTTACACTCGAAGTAGATTGGTCTCTCTAAGCGAGATCCCAATTCATCGGTCATCCGACGTGACGTCTCCGTTCCCTCCTTCAGGGAACGAGGGTTACCATACGTAACCGAGACGTTTCAATTACAATAGTACGGTAAACAACAATAGTATGAAAAAAAAAATCACAATTTATTACTGGGAGTTTCATGATGAAATAAAATAAAAACTGTGTTATTTCAATATTTTTCCAAATGTTAATATTTTTAATATTTCTCCAACTGCTTTACCTACATTAAAATAAATATACATAAAAATACATAAAAATATTTAGAATAATATATAAATGCATCATAATAGCATTAGATCTGCTGGTCTTAATTCACTCTACTCTAGTATATATTTTAATATTTATTGATATTTCTACAACTGCTTCACCTACATTAAAATAAAAATATTCATATAGCATCACATATGCCAGTCTTAATTCACTTTATCTACTCATAGGAAACCAACACTTAAACATTATTATGATGTTATTTACATTACTTTTTAGAAGCTGGTATCATTTTTTAATATTATTGAATTGAATTATTGTCATTGCATTTAAAATACAACGAGATTTTGTATGCTCTTCCAACACAAAATACTATCATAAATACAAACACAAACAATAAATATAATTGCACTAATGCTTGGTGTATATTGCACAAATACATAAATAAGTACATAAATGGAATGATACTCGTAATAAATTATGACAAATGAGACTTTGTACTTTGATTGACCTGAAACGTCTTCCTTATTTATGTTATTATTATTAATAATAATAATATCATATTTTGTAAATGAAAAATGTATAATAAATGTAATGTAATGCTTATACAGCCATTCAAACAGTCTCTTTCATTGTTGAAACACCAGTATGAATAAAAAATATTTATTTCTCATATTTATTTTAATCAAATTTATTGCAGGCAACTGAATGGCAGTCAAAACAACAAAAAACAATAAAATAGCTTGTGATTTTAGTTTCTAGAAAGATTTGAAATGTTATACTGCACATGCAAAACGGCAACCAAAAAGCAGTTTAATGAAATGTTGTAGAAATGTTTTGTGTTTGCTGGAATTGTGCTGCAGAGTGAACAAAGGCACAAGATAACTGGCAATGAGAAGGGTACAGGTTCTCTTACCTAACACCACCAATTCGGCACCAAAATAAATGATTCCGTGTTTGTTCTCAGCGACACACTGATACATGCCAGCATCTGAGAGGTTTACGGAGCTGATTGTCAGGGCTCCGTTCTCTATCTGGATCCTGTCCTGTGAAACAGAGGAACAGCAATGAAGAGAATTTTAAAATAGCTGTGCATTCAACTCAAACAACAGCGGCAGAGTTTTAGGCATTATATAATCAATACAACTTTGTCATATACATTTAACAGAGCTCCCCTGCTGAGGTTTGACCCAAGCATCTTTGCACTGCCATCCCAGTCTTTTTACGACTACACCATTGCTTGAATTTTACCTCTGCTGCCAGGAGTTCTCCATTCTTCAGCCAGCTGTATGAAGGCTTGGGCTTCCCATTGGCCTTACACTCCCAGAACAATCTCTCTTCGATTGACAACGCATTGTCTCGCATCGTCTGAACCCACTGAGGCTTTGCTGAAGAGACAAAAGTCAATCATTTTTATGAATTAATTCATTAGTCCTTCTTTATGTATTATTTGTAAGTTTTTGAATCACAAAGATGTTTTTCTGGTCTTTGTGAAGATCTTTTTTTATGGTCTTTGTTCTCAGTTGTGATCATGTTGTCAACAGAACGCCCACAGTTTCTCATCTCAGTATTTTTCACATTTTATGCTCACCAAGGCTGCATTTATTTGATCATAAATACAGTAAAAACCGTAATATAGTGAAATATTATTACAATTTAAAATAACTATTTTCTATTTGAATATATTTTAAAATGTAATTTATTCCTGTGATGCAAAGCTGAATTTTCAGCATCATTACTCCAGTCTTCAGTGTCACATGATCCTTCAGAAATCAGTATAATATGATGATTTGCTGCTCAAGAAACATTTATTATTATTATCAATGTTGAAAACAGTTGGACTGTTTAATGTTTTTGTGGAAAGTTCAAAAGAACAGCATTAGAAATATATAATATTATAATATTATTAGAAATAATTTGTGATATTATAAATGCCTGTCACTTTCATCGGTTTAATGTGTCCTTGCTGAATAAAGTAAAAATAAAAACTTTTAAACTGTAGTGTGTAATCATCACATTCTTGACTGATAGGTTGACACTGGATATTTTTAAGTTCTACATGTTAGTTAATGTCTTAAGAAAACATTAGTTATGAAAAAGAAAACAACAAAAAACAAAGCTATTCTACGACTGCTTTAGCTATTTATATTGTTATCTTAAAATGAAAATTTTTCTATGCATTTCTCCTCTTTTCAAGCTTGCCTCCTTTTTGTCTAATAAACACAGCATTGTGTATTACGATTATTGTTGGCTCTTTGACAAATTGCTTTGTTCCTCTTTTGTAACTCGCTTTGGATAAAAGCCTCTGTTAAATGCATAAATAAAAATAGTGCCACGTCTTCCAATCTTAATGAAAACATAATTAAGGCAAGCACTGTTAACAATGATTGCTTAGTTATTTCTATACTTATTGTATTTCTAAATTAATTATTTTCTTACGATGAAGACTTACAGTTGAGGGCCATATATAGGGACTAGAAAATCAGAGACTTGGGCTTGTGCTCTAGTAACATGCTAGCAGTTACAAAAAACCTCCAACTGTACAATGATTTTAGGGTTTGGCTTTGCTGAAACACGGCCACTCTTTTATCCGATTAATTGGAAGCACAAAATGTCAATAAGCACTTGATCTATCCGTCTTCCTGCCGATTGAAAAGGTGACAGGTTTCCATTCATGTCCCCGATCCTGGCTAGATTCACGATTGAACCATCAAGCACGGTTCTATAATGTGACTCTCTCTCCTCATGTTCTGCATTGTTGATTTCCACCAATCACACAAGATCTGTGCAAGCATGCCTATAGATGAATCATCAATCACCATTCCCGCTAATGGAGCTTGCAGGTTTTGTGGCAACTAAGCACTTAACTGATCGATCGGAGTCACGTACTGATTGACTCATCAAGAAAACTGATCAGCTCTGGTTTCCCAGGAATTAATTAAACCCAAACATCTATGAAACACAAGAGCTGACCAACCTGGCAACTGCTATCAGTTCTTCTTTTCTACGCTCTGGCCTTTTTCAAAGAGCTTGGCATACTGCATTATACAAGGACGCTTGCTCTCTGACAGCGCTGGGAAGAAAAGCTTTCATGTTTTTTTATTGTTTGTGGAGGCCGGGTCTTTTCAGAAGAAGGTTAGAGTTGCACCTGCCCCTCTAACCTTCTCAATTAATCATACACAAACCTTGGGAACGAACGAACTCGCATTCACAATAACAGCATTTCATCTGGGAACTTAGAAGTGGTGGTGGGTACACAAATGTGAATGGAAGGAGCACCTTTGAAATCCCAGCTGTCTAATGCAATAGCGCTGTGCTGATTTGCACTACAGTTTTGTTTGCATTGTATTTCACTAATGGGTTCCTTGCAAGTAGTTTTCTTATTTGTATTATATATCCATTAATTTGAATCAATAACAACTCATGTGAAAGATATTAAGTAGCTGTTCTGCTATCAATTATCATGAGAAACATGTGCTATTTTTATCTTGCTATTCAATAATTTCTAAGCACGCTATGGCTGGTAATTCTGCACATAGTCAGTGATCTCCACATCATTTGGTTGAGGCCTGTTCTTCTTGTTATTGTGTCGATGGAAAATTACAGAGCCAAAGAGGGAATGATTCTCACATGCTTGCTTCTAGTGCCTAATAGTCCTAAGAGTCATGTCTCACCTCCAAAAATGGGCTCACAAGTGCTTAAGTTCCAGATAGACCTGCAATTTGTCCATATTTAAGCGATATCCCTTTGAGCCAGACTTTGGTGTCAGATTTGGAACAGAAGCTTTATCTTATAAGGCAAAATAATTAATAAATTGGAGAGTGAAATGGCAAAGATAATAAGAGCTGACCTAATTGCAGCGTCTGAATTGCTATAATGAGCAGCATTATTAACTAAAATACAATGATAATGAATAACACACCAGAGGTGAAATAATGATTCTATCTATCTATCTATCTATCCATCCATCCATCCATCCATCCATCCATCCATCCATCCATCCATCCATCCATCCATCCATCCATCCATCCATCCATCCATCCATCCATCCATCCATCCATCCATCCATCCATCCATCCATCCATCCATCCATCCATCCATCCATCCATCCATCCATCCATCCATCCATCCATCCATCCATCCATCCATCCATCCATCCATCCATCCATCCATCCATCCATTTTTCTATCTATCTATCTATCTATCTATCCATCCATCCATCCATCCATCCATCCATCCTAAAGCAAATATCTATCTATCCATTATAAAGCAAATAATCCATCCATCCATCAAGTCAAGTCAAGTCAAGTCAAGTCACCTTTATTTATATAGTGCTTTTAACAATACAGATTGTGTCAAAGCAACTTTGCAGTATTAAATAGGAAAAGAGTGTGTCAATAATGCAAAATGATAATAGTAAACACTCAATTTTCAGTTAAAGGCAGTTCATCATTGAATTCAGGGATGTCATCATCCAGCTCAGTTCAGTTTAAATAGCATCTGTGCAATCAAGTGCCATCCATCCATCATAAAGCAAATATCTATCCATCCATCATAAAGCAAGTATCTATCTATTTATTATAAAGCAAATATCTATTCATCCATCCATCCATCCACTATAAAGCAAATATCTATCCATCCATCCATCCATCCATTAATCCATCCATCCATCATAAAGCACATATCCATCCATCCATCCATCCATCCATCCATCCAAAAGCAAATATCTATCTATCCATTATAAAGCAAATAATCCATCCATCCATCAAGTCAAGTCAAGTCAAGTCAAGTCAAGTCAAGTCATGTCACCTTTAAAGCAAATATCTATTCATCCATCCATCCATCCACTATAAAGCAAATATCTATCCATCCATCCATCATAAAGCAAATATCTATCTATCTATCTATCTATCTATCTATCTATCTATCTATCTATCTATCCATCCTAAAGCAAATATCTATCATCCATCATAAAGCAAATATCTATCTATTTAATATAAAGCAAATATCTATCCATCCATCCATCCATCCATTAATCCATCCATCCATCCATCATAAAGCAAATATCCATCCATCCATCCACAAGTCAAGTCAAGTCAAGTCAAGTCAAGTCAAGTCAAGTCAAGTCAAGTCAAGTCATGTCACCTTTAAAGCAAATATCTATTCATCCATCCATCCATCCACTATAAAGCAAATATCTATCCATCCATCCATCATAAAGCAAATATCTATCTATCTATCTATCTATCTATCTATCTATCTATCCATCCTAAAGCAAATATCTATCATCCATCATAAATCAAATATCTATCTATTTAATATAAAGCAAATATCTATCCATCCATCCATCCATCCATTAATCCATCCATCCATCCATCATAAAGCAAATATCCATCCATCCATCCATCCATCCATCCATCATAAAGCAAATATCTATCTATCAATTTTATAAAGCAAATATCTATCCATACATCATAAAGCAAATATCTATCCATCTATCCATTATAAAGCAAATATCTATCCATCTATTATAAAGCAAATATCTATCCATTATAATGCAAATATCTATCCATCCATCTATCCATCATAAAGCAAATATCCATCCATCCATTCATCCATCCATCCATCCATCCATCCATCTATTTATCCATCATAAAGCAAATCTATCTGTCTGTCTGTCTGTCTGTCTATCTATCATCTATGATTTGGCTCTATAAAACTGTAACTTCTGCCATTTGACACCTTTCTGGATCAACGAAAGTGTCTCAAATTAGCATTTAGCACTGCTGAGTCTTGGCATGATGCAACATCACGCTGCCAAATCCATTATGTGAGCTCCGTTTATTTTGGTCTTTACTATGCGGTGATAGAAACTATAAGAAAGTCCAGACAGGGCAGAAAGTAATCGGAAAGCAATTCACTGCAATTGAGAAATGACTGAACTGGCAGGGTTCCTCATGGTAAACGCTGGCAAGAATTTGAATCGTTATGACAACAATAATATCAATTAAGTGCATTTTAAATTATTAGCAAGCATTAATTTCAATGACAGAGAAAACGATATGGCAAAGACGACCGGCTTCAGCAAATCCTACTAATATCCAGTCATTGTGTAACAGTACTTTGGAATAATGACACAAATGCGAACAAAATAAAATCAAACAATGAATAAAACAATCATGTGTATCTACATGTGTACAACAGCGCCACTTACACAATGTACAATTTTTTTCAGTTACAGAATGTTCCTGGCAACTCATTACCACACTTTCAGAGCAATTTTTACAGTAGTATTTGTACAATGTCAAAGGAAGATTAAACCATTTATGTGATTAGGTAAATCACAATGCAGTGGAAAACTACCTAGTCTGCATGGATTTCATTGTAAAACTCTGAATACAGTGATTTATTGCAAGAAACTGCTGTGACATTTTGCAAAATCCGGGCCATTTTTATGGCAAAAATTAATCATACCATGTGCACTGAATATAAAAGTACTAAGAGTGAAATAATCATACCATGGAAAGACAGTCGTCCTTGCACTGTGTTCTTTCCCATCTTGTTCTCAGCCACACATTCATAGCCTCCGGCATCCTCCTGCTGGAAACTGGGAATCTCCAGAACTACATTTGAGTTCTTCATCTTCACCTTGCTGGGAAACGGCACTCCATTCGCTCTCCTCCACGTTATCTCTGGAACTGGGCTGAATGTATGAAAAACTATGGTGAGTAATCTTGCAAAAGAGAAAAATGAAAAAGCTACATACATAGAGAGAAAAAAGAAAGCAAGAACACAGAGAGAGAGAGAGAGAGAGAGAGAGAGAGAGAGAGAGACAGAAAAGATGAAGATGAAGAACAGAAATTTTGTATAATATCATTATATTGTAGATCACTGTCGTTCCTCATATCTCAGCTCTAACATACTAAATGAGTTACATTTCCTTATAAGACACCATCTCATTTCTTTTTGCAAGGAATACGTATATGGCTCATCCACTAATGGGATCAATTGAGAGAGAAAAATTGCCTCAAGGCAAAAATAGACTGTTATACGGTATTTCCCAAACAGATTTTGACAAGCATGTTTAAAAGGTGGCGAGAAGTGGTGGAAAAGGGCCAAGTTGAAAAACACATTAAGCTCAGTGACAGAGTACCATTAAAAGTCAGGGTAGCCGTAAAGGAAGGAAGCGGCATCAGTAACTACAAAAGGGTGAGGAATCACACTTACTTCCCCAAAGCAAAACACTCCAGTGTCACAACTGATCCCTTTGCAGCTGGAACCATATCAGAGAAATGAACCTCTATTTTCGGCTCATATTCACCCATTATGCCTATAAAGTAAAAAAAAAACTGCTTTACTTTTTTCATTCATAATTCATTCACTGATTATGTATAATAGTAGAAAATGCATTATACGATAGATACCAAAGAGTGTTAGTAGGTGAACAGTTTTTTTTCCCTGAGAACAAGCAGCTAAAACAAAGGCAACTAATTATTCATACCATCATCTGGAGTCTGACACAACGTGGAGAGGTGTGGTGTTTGCTGCAGCTTTTACAGTGTCGGTAAATATTTTATCCAGCCATTGTTTGTGTTTACTTTATGGCAAAGTATATTTAGGACTGTGAAAGCGTTTCTTGAGAGTAAGCAGGGTTGTCTACGAAGCTCTGACTTCTAAAAAACACTGTCTAAAACTAATTTACACTGTCTTGTTACGTTAAAAAAAGTGTTTGCATGGTGTCAACATGCTGTCAAGTCGACACCAGAGAAAGTGTTTTCGGTGTTGCTTTCAAATCCTAAGCAAAATAAATTAGTGTTACATTTAAAGTCCAAATACAAAGAAAGAGATATAAATCAACTATACATCTGCATTATTCAATACATTTAGTAAACCATTGAAACCAAGTGTCAACCAAGATTATTATACTTGCATTTCTGTTTTTAATACTATTCTCAAATATACTTTACATTTCGTTTTTGTCTTAGTTAATTTAGCAATGGTCTTGATAGTTACAGTAGTTACTTATCAGACCTTAGCACATTTTATATTATTAGTAGTAATAGTATCCTTTTATTACTATTATTGTTACCCCAACAATATGTCAAACATTACTACCAGCCAAAAATGCTTGATTGCCTAATATTTTGTTTCAAGTTTAGTTGTAATGCTTTTAAAATCATATCACATGTGAATGTATCTTCTTAATTATATGTGGTAATATTGTTGTATGGTGAACTCAGAGGGTAGGGTTAATTAAGTTAATCAAATTAGTGAAATCTAATATGGCACTAATTTAAAATTCTGCTAATACACACACATACACAATGTCAGTCTTTTAGCAAGTAAAAAAAAAAAATAGACAATGGTGGTAATATTGTAAAGGTCTATTTAGAGGGTTAAGTTAATCAAATTAGTGAAATCTAATATGGAACTAATTTAAGATCCTGCTAATTCATCTATTAAAAAGAAAAAAACAAACAAACACAACAACAACATATATTTGTTTATTCCACCTTGGAAACTGAACCTTAGTCCTAGTTATATATATAATTTGCTGTTAGCCCAGCTAGACTCATAATTTATCTAATGTTGTATAAGAACATGCTAACTATTTAATTTGAGCACTTAAAGTTTTTAATATTTAATATTACTTGGGCATAGTTGTGTGTTACAGTAATGAAGTTTTAATTTTATTATTTTACTGGATACACTACATTAAAGCTCTTTATTTATTTAATTTTATATGTACGTGGTGGAAGATGGAGCTGGTGGGACCTCCTACAGCAAGTGCACTAACACAATTCAAACAAACCTGATGCTTAACTGCATCAGCAGATCAATCAAACCCTTTAGTGCTATGCTATGATTCAGCTTCTGCCTACTAAATTGCCCACTGAAAAAGAAGAAGATATTTACCATCGGTTCGTAATACCAGAGGGGTTGGGGAGCTGAGGACTTTGCCTTTAGTGATGCGGTTTACCACCACGCACGTGTAGTTACCCACATCTGAGGGCTCGACTTTGGCGATGTAAAGGTTTCCCGTCTCCTGAGAGACAAAGCGACGATTGTCTTGCTGAACAAAGTAAGGGTACTCATTAAAGACCCATGCAAATGAGAGATCTGGAAAGGAGATGGGGAACAAAACATATATAATTCAAAACAAATCAACTAGGCTAGCCAAACACTCTTGGGAACTTAAATAAAAAAAACTGGTATAATCATTAGGGCACATAACATTTTTCTTTTCCAATAGCACTTCTGAAATCTGACCCAGGTGTATCTAAAATTATCATACGGTAATTAGAATCCTAAGCGGTGATAAATGCATCTTTATAAAACACTAAAAAGAATGTCAAGCCAAACAATATTAAAAACAAAAATAAAAAAATACTCTGACATAGGTGTCAGGCGTAGATTCAAAGATCAAATGAATGAACTCGCACACTTACTTGAAAGCCATT
This sequence comes from Sinocyclocheilus rhinocerous, assembly GCF_001515625.1. Taxonomy (NCBI): domain Eukaryota; kingdom Metazoa; phylum Chordata; class Actinopteri; order Cypriniformes; family Cyprinidae; genus Sinocyclocheilus; species Sinocyclocheilus rhinocerous. The sequence goes on along the minus strand of NW_015661984.1, from coordinate 214,838 downwards.
AAGTCCTTCAAATTTGTAAACATTTTTAGAGGCCACAAGGTGCAACAAATAAAATAAAAATTCATTTATTAAAAAGTGTTTGAATCCTATGGTCTCTAAAAATGATTTTAGACAAAGCATGTTAAAACATATAAAATCTCATGGAGCACACTGATAAAAGTCAGAACTCTGTATTTCACAAATGTACAGCATATTTATGCTAGACTAGACTATAAACCAAAAAAAGTAACACTATAAATGCCTTACCTCCTGCATATGATGGTGTACCACAAAGTAAAACGACCCCCTGGCCTTCTCGCACAGAGACAGCACTTCTCGTTTGAGTTTTTAAATTCAAGTCTGAAAGGCATGAAAAAAAAAAACATTCAGAAGATACAGCAATGCTAGACATGAGCATGAAATACAGTTGCTGTCCCAGCAGGCACCTTGGTATCAATTGATATCAATTTGACATCAAAAGTTACTCAAGACTTGATCAAGATGCTTTATAACATAATTTTAAGGTCAGTTTGGACAGCAATTTGCTGTGGTAATTGGGTGAAAATATGAAGTTAATACTCACACTGAAATTGGTTTAATGTATATGCAGGCCAAAGTGTTTGACATTCAGTTTACATCAAATCAATGTTGCGGTTTAGACGTCAAATTGATGTCATATTAACATTACATCAATGATTTGTGTGTTTTATTGATATTTATTACATAATATGAATTCTTTGTCAGCCTGGTTAAGTTTAAGCAGCATCTTAACTGGGGCCTCAGACAGCATCAATTCGCTATATTTCCTTTTGAAACGTGTCCCAAAATCAAACTGACGTCAAAAACTTGATGTCCATTTCACCTCCACACACTCATGTCCTTTCTAATGCCCATTCAATGACAAAGCTTTCTCTGGTGTTCAACACCACACCTGTAGATGGTGCTATGCTAGTAGTGACAGGGGAGCCTCTTCTTCAAAAGCATTTACAATCCTAAAATGAACCGTGACCTTGTGTCCAGCTCAAGTTCTGTCACTCTCAGGTGGGTACGTCATGTCATGTAAAACAAGTTGGCTTGGGTAACTTTTAAAGGGGTCATCGGATGCCCATTTTCCACAAGTTGATATGATTCTTTAGGGTCTTAATGAAAAGTCTATAACATACTTTGGTTAAAATTTCTCAATGGTAGTGTAAAAAACACAGGATATAACAGGCAGATACAACTACAGTAATCATTTATTAAAAAAAATATTAACATTCCAAGTCTTCCGAGGCAAAACGATTGATTTGTGAGAGGAATAGACGCGATTATGTCAGCCTTGGCTGTGAAATGCCATTGGCTCTTGTGTGTCTCGTGACCAATTGCGTCATGCTATGGTAGTATCTTTTTGAATGAGATCTGAGCACATTAACGGAGCGGGATCATTTTCAGCGATTAAAACCTTATGTTTTACTCTCTTCTACGCAAAAAGATATCGCATGGCTTCAGAATGCAACACAACTTGTTTGTAATACATTTATACTGCTTTTTTTGGGTCAGATTTTGCAATAAATACCTGTGACTGTTCTTATATTTGCCTGTTATGTGTTTTATATTGTTCAGAAGTGGGTGGGTTTAGGTGCTCCAATGAAAGTATAAATTTATATAAAATTATTTCTAATTTTACAAATGCATGCAAACCATTGAATTAAGGTAAACAACTGAAAACAATGGAGGACCCTGCATGTCGAAAATTGATGCTAAAAGGGTACCCTGTGCATTCAAAAATTACGCTAAAGGGGTACCTTGAAAGCGATGCCAAGGGCTCCTGACCAAGCGTCAATATGTGATGAGTTGGGAGTGAGAATGTGTTGCAGTAAAATATGACTTTGTGATATGACTATTTCTGGTAATTTTTTATGTATGCTCAGCTGTACCACGTGGTTTAGAATGTGCGTGAGACACAACCGCTTCCATGGCACGCCGCTATTTCACTTGGTAGTTGTACTCCATTTTGCAGTTAAAACTCGTTTCCCGGCTACACTGTCCATATATCTAGAGCCCTATGATTTCTGCGATGCGGACAACATGGAAGGAACCACAGAGTCCAGGCATAAAACCACAATTCACTGTATAATGCGGATGAATGTCACGGAATTTGGCCAATTTGAATTAAACAATCAGGAAGTAGGGCTGCACAGCTAATCAAATTCAGATTGTGATATGGACTAACATAAGTAATTATTCATCAGTTGTTCTGCAATCTTTGTTGAGAATAGGTGCATTTCTTTTTGATTTCAGGTTTGTTGAATAAAACTTTTCTTTCATTGCATTGCTTCTGTGTCATTATTTTGGTGGTCGAAAAGAACATCAGTGTGTAGATGTCAAATGGATCAAGGTCAAGGTCAACTATAAGTAAACCATTTGTAAGACTGCAGCTCTGTAGTTTGTGTGAGCATCCCAACATAGTAGTGACATTGGCTCAACCAATGGTGTGAGTTTTTAATTTCACAGACAAAAAAAATCTAGTGATTATATGTAGGCTATACTTTACATGGTTACACTGTAAAAATGCCAATTATTACATAAGTCAAAAGAACTCACTCCTCTGATCATAGTAACATATTCTTGACATTTTGTTTTTATTATATTATGCATGTTATGTATGCTGCATTTTTTCTGTATTTTATTGCAATCAATCAATCAATCAATCAATCAATTCCAAACAAGAAAATAAATCTAGTGATTGTATGTAGGCTAAACTGTACATTGTTACACTGTAAAAAATGCCAATTATAAGTACGTCAAAAGAACTCACTCCTCTGATCATAGTAACATGTTCTTGACATTTTATTGTTATTATTTTATACATGTTATGCATTTACAGCTAATGATCATTTTGTTAATCAAGTAATCTGACAATTACTTCCTTGGATTTTTGGATAAAATAAATGTTTTTCTATATTTTATTGCCAAATTTATTCCACACAAGAAAACAACAACAACAACAACAACAACAACACACACACACACACACACACACACACTCACACAAACTCATTTATCTATTCATAGCAAAATGTTCTTGCCATTTCTTTATTGTCAGTGTTATACTGTTTTGATGATGGTGGCAGAGAGTGCTTCATCCATTTTGGTCCATTGGTTCAAAATAGGTGTTCAAATGGGTTGAGATATGGTGACCATACTCATCAAACCATTCAATGACCTCTATGGTTGGGTCACTGTCTACCCGGAAGAGTCCATTGCCATCAGGATAGAAGTTGTTCATCATCTGATAAAGGTGAACTCTGAACAACTTTTTTGACTTGCAGTGATGCTTCCCTCTAAGGAAACAAAATGAACCAAAAGCATGCCAGCAAAATAGCTCCCATAACATAACAGAGCCACTGTATTCTCCTTAATTGACTCCAACATGTAGCTGGTGGCTTATCATCAGTATACAAACGATAAAATGCAAGCTCCAAGGGGTCACTCGACGCATGCAAAGTGAAGGACTATACATCTGAATTCCAGGCCAACATGGGGAGCAATGGATTGTGTTGAGCACCAGGTCTCAGAGGATACTGAAAAAGTTGGTTGAGATTTTCTCGACACCACATTACATACGTATCGGTGCCGAAACCATTGAGGTCACGGACATAGCAACATGGAAAGCTTATTTGTCGAGTCAACCGGCCATGCTCTCCAACGAGCTCTACATTAATCACATGTTCATCCATCATCATTTCAACATCAAAGTCACGAAAGTGAGGCAAAATTTAGTTGCGGTGGCAATCAAAAAAGTAATGCATGTGGAAAGCCCCATCAAAAGGGTCACCGTAATGCATTTTTAACTGGACTCTAATCATCTGAGCTGCTGAAACAGTCAAAACTGTGTGTTTTTTTTTAAAAAAAGGAGTCAGTCAGTGAATACTGAAATCCTGTCTTAATTATTGCAGTTATGAGCCTCTGTGGTACATCTGTTCTATTTATAGCTTAGAATTCTGGCTATTGTGATGTCATACAGTCATCATTTACTCACTCAAGTTCTTCCAAACCTGTACCAGTTTTCTCCTTGGTGAACATAATATGTGACCCTGGACCACAAAACCAGTCATTTTTTTTTAGAAATTGAGATTTATACATCATCTTAAAGCTGAACAAATAAGCTTTTCATTGATGTATGGTTTGTTAGTGCAATAGGACAATATTTGGCCGAGATACAGCTATTTGAAAATCTGGAATCTGAGGGTGAAAAAAAAAAAAATTCTAAATATTGAGATATTGAGAATTTTAAGTTAAAACAACAGTATGTGTTTTACACATATTAGTGTAATATGAAAAAAATGACTATGGAAGTCTGTGGGGACCAGAATATGGTTGCCGAGAGAGCTCAATGCGCTACAACTTAAGAAAACACATACAAATAGAAAAAGCACCAGAAAATTAAGAAAACATCTTCATCAGTTTGACCCCACACGTGCTGCAAATACTTACAACACAACCAAATACAGAAACGTGCTGCAGGTAGCACAATGGGGGGAAAACAATGCTTACAAAAATTAACCATGATTTTATTATAGTAAAAGTTTCGTAACCATGTTTTTTTTGGTGTATATTGATTACCATTTGTAAAACCACAGTTGTTTTAATAGTAAAACCAATTTTAACAGTAAAACCATGGTTTAATAGTAAGACCATGCAAATGTAAGCTATTTGCTGGTCTGAAAATGCATTAAACAGCACATACATCTGTCAAAGCTCTTGACAGGGCAAGCCAAATTAAAATACATGCTTAAAGAGTTTGTTTAAAGCACTTAATGTAACATGACACATCCTCATGTTTTGGGCAGCTTGGATTGTGCATTTTTCCTGCACTGCTCACACTGTGACCTCTGCTATTTTTCAGATGTTTTATCCATTAAAATGACTGCTGTAAAATTACGTGGCTGGCAGAGGTTGTCCATGCACAGCACAGAGACCAGATTAATTAATGAAATGAAAAGTCATTGTTGATTACTTTCATTAATGAATATTAGCTGTTTGCTATCTGATGCCAGAAAACATTATTTTTGCGGTTGTATTACGAAAAGTCAGTAGCACAGAAATCACATTTTTGCACACAGTGACCCACCTTTAAAATAATGCAGAAGAACATGCATTGCATGCACAGGAAACTTCTAACAGTTTGTATAATCAGTCTGATCCAAAACAAACAAATAACATTTAAACATACATTTTTGGATATATGCTGAAATGTATATGGACATATACAATATGCATTTTCCGACAGACAGAGCACTGAACATAAAAGTACTTATGTATGCACTTTATAAACGTATACATTTAAATAAATGTAAAAAATAAAATAATAGATAAATGTACAGTGACAATAATTTTGTCATGTAAATGTTTCTTTCAAATGAGTTAAATCAATGTCATGGAATTTAAATAATTTAATTGTCATTAATTACATGCAACAAAATCAACTGACAGACTTAATATTTTATGAATCTTTGTAAACATTAGTAAATTTTTAAAGTCATTCATACACATATACAATTCAATATGTTAATAATGTTAGTTTTTAGTGTCTATACCAGAGGTGCCCAAATGTTTTACTATGAAGGGCCAAAAAACAAACAAACAAACAAAAAAAAACCCCTGATTGGCAGGTAAATGTACAGTGAGAATTTTAGTTTAATATAATACTATATAGGGAAGTCGTGGCCTAATGGTTAGAGAGTTGGACTCGTAACCCAAAGGTTGCGAGTTCGAGTCTTGTACCGGCAGGGATTGTAGGTGGGGGGAGTGAATGTACAGCGCTCTCTCCCACCTTCAATACCACGACTGAGGTTGCCCTTGAGCAAGGCACCGAACCCCCAAATGCTCCCCGGGTGCTGCAGCATAAATGGCTGCCCACTGCTCCGTGTGTGTGTTCACTGCTGTGTGTGTGTGCACTAAGGATGGGTTAAATGCAGAGCACTAATTCCTAGTATGGGTAACCATACTTGGCCACATGTCACGTCACTTTTTTTTTTTCATATGCTATATAGTACATATACACACATATGCACAGGTTTCTTTTGAGTCAAATTGGTTAAATGTGTTAAATAAATGTTATGGAATTTAACATATTTAATGATTGCCATTAATTAAATGCAATTAAATCAACTGATTAATAACTCAATATTTTGAATCCAAAAAGATTTGTAAAAAGTTGTTCATACTGTACGCATTTAATATAATATAGGGTCCTACCACATTCAAGGCCCAGAAAGGTAGAAGAATTGTTGAATTGTTATTTTAGTTTTTTTGCGCAACAAAAAGTATTCTCTTAGCTTCATAAAATTACGGTTGAACCGCTGATGTCACATGGGCTATTTTGTCTATGTTCTTGTGCCGTATGTCAGAGTAATCAGTGCAATTTGGGAAAGAAATCAATTAAATCTGTATGTGGATGTGTGTAAATATTAAAATGTAATCCCCTTTGTAATCGTTAACATTTTCATAAGTAACTGTAATTTAATTACACATTTTTTCTTAGTAACTGTAACTGATTACAGTTACATTTATTTTGTAATTAAATTACGTAACGCCGTTACATGTAACTAGTTACTCCCCAACACTGGTAATTAATGACAGAATTTTCATTTTTGGGTGAACTATCCCTTTAATAATGGATGTTTCAGAGTCTATATCAGAGGTGCCAAAACGTTTTACTATGAGGAGCCAAAAATCTAACTTTAAGGCTGTGGGCTGATAGTAAATGCTGCATTATGTTCAACTATATCATTAAAAAAATTATAAAATAAAATAATCAATCAAATTCACTTATATTTTCTACATTTCAATGGAAAGACTAAATTAAATTAAACGTGTGCTTGAGTCATAGTTATAAAATAACAATGCAACCATTTGTTTTCACTGTATTTGCTTGTAGGAGCTATATTTGCATTAATTGCGTTAAGGTGTTGATAAGTCATTTTCTCTCTTCTTTAAGCTAGTCCAATATTGGCAGCATCCACTCTAACACCTGTCACCCTGCATTGAGCGGCTGAAGTGCTAATATAGCATGCTAACGCACAGTCGATGACTCACATGCAAACTGGAGGCTCGCTCTTCTGCTAAGAATTGCTCCCTGTGGGTTGAAGGCAGTGCACTGGTATATTCCTCCATCCTGGGCACGGTCCAGACTCCTAATGACCAAATTTCCCCCAGATAGCCGCCGACGGGATTCGGTACTGAGATTAATCAATGTGCCGTTCAGAGACCACCTACAGACACACAAACAGACAGATGATAGTGCACACAGCTCAATGTGTTGTGATACCTGCTGATTTTGAGTGATTTTTCATGATAACCTTTGAAATTGATTTTGTTTTGGATGTACAAATGTCATGTGGAATATCAACGAATCATTACAAAGCGGATTCAGATTGGTATTACACTTCAGATTGGTATTACACTTCATCCCTGATTCATTTCAATAAGACATTTTTCAAAACCCGAACAGTCTGATGGCCTATGGAAATGTTGTGAAGAAAAGCTAAATTTTTCTCATTGAACGTCCTGTTTCACTTGGAAATGGATCATATTATACAGGTAAAATCATTTGCAAATGGCAATTCATGTTGAGTTTTTATGCTGAAAGATTTCCAGCAGCTCTTTTTGCTGTCCTTTTCATTGTGCGATGATTAGCGCCGGAGAGTCTCATTAATTCCACTTTCTCACACCTCATCTACGCCTATCATTAAGACCCAAGACCCGAGCCTACCTGAGGCCTTAACTACTAGCATGCAATTCAGAGGCCAGCCCACTAATGTGGACAGATTTTCAAAGGGCGCAAGATCATTTAAGGATCCTGAGGCCTCACTAGTCATTCACTCTGACAGGGCGTCAGCTGGGTTGAACTCCCATAGTTCAACTGTGTGTCTGCACACTCCAGGAACAGATGCTGAGTGCTAATTTACTAGCGTGAGCAGTGGATGCAAATAAACTGATGGAGGTGTAAATACAAAAACAATCTTATAGAGCCGTGATCAAGGCCCCCTGTTGTCCACAACAATATACAAAGGCTCTACGACTTTTCCAGTTGTTCGCGATTTACCGGACAAGGATTAAGCATAAGGTTTTTTGTTAAAACTTTACCAATTCTCACTATTAACTTGCATTCATTTTACTAGCATATTGGCTGTTTATTTGTACTTATAAATTTTAGATCCCTTAATCCTACCTCATACATAAACTTATAAATAAATACCTTACTATTAATAAGCAGCAAATTAGGAGTTTATTGAGACAAAAGTTGTAGTTAATAGTGAGAACTTGAGCATAAAATAAAGTGTGACTGAATTAAAAAAAATATGTTTTGCTCAATTTCTACCTGATAACATAGTTTATAGTTTAAAGGTGCAATAGGTGATTATCTTCAGAAACATTTTTGTTATGCTGGTGTTTTTAATACATTGCATGTTTTCTCTTCTTTCATTAGCTGATCTGTACTTACAAATGCGCTTCCAGAGTTTTCATTTACGCTTCTAAAGTTTCCGTTTACGCTTCTGAAGTTTTCATTTACGCTTCTGAAGTTTTTGTTCGCTATTCTGACACAAATCTCTCGTGGAGGCGGGGCTAGCAGCAGTGTGTTCTCATTGGCTACTGAGTTTTTGATTGACAGCTTCTCACACAGCTACCGTGACAGTAATCCATCTGACCTTAATGGTTGAATAAGTATCTTTTGAAGTGAAACAACAGATAAGAAAAACACGAATAATTGAAACTTTTGACTATTAACAATCACTTCCGATCAACTGTCATACGTGCATGGCTTACAATTCACTTGTGTTATGTGGATTCTCAGGAACTGTTGAAAGGATCATTGCAGTTTAAAACATATTATGAATTTTGAACATATTCTGTATATTATGTTCTTGTGCATTTTGTGTAGCAATGTAAATTATGAGAATACAGCGTATCCGTGTGATGCAGCTGACACAGAACAGCATACGCTGTTTACGTCCAGCTGATACTCTCCAAAATGGCGCTACAGGGTGATGTGTAGGAGACGAATTGTTGAATAAATGATGAATTTTCATTTTTGGGTGAACTAACCCTTTAAGTGGTCTAAATGTATTTATCTGTATTTATATATTCTGTGGAAGGCGTAGGACCAAGAAATATTTGTCCAATCAAAATGCTCGTTCCGAGCGTTTTTATTGACTTTCCTACCTGCCTGTCAACATGTGTATTAGCATACCTCTGCGCACCCTGTTCGCGCAGACAGGATACGTCATCAGCGCGTTCACGCACGCTGTGCAGACAGAGCGAGAATGGCAGACAAACATCAACAACCCGATCTTCCTTCCTGGTATTGTAGTACTTTTAAAGTTTTC
>NW_015661984.1:166982-202422 GCF_001515625.1 Sinocyclocheilus rhinocerous | reverse complement strand
TCAAAGGTCCTTGCTCTTCTGTACTGCCGAAATCCCATCTCAGATGAACACTATCGAAATATTAGCCCTTAAAAGGTTCCAGTCTCCTCTGTACTTAACGAAATAACTGTATGAAAACCACATCCCTGGAATGCAGTTATATTTAAATGAACCTTTAAATGAACAAGCGTTTTCTTTGTTGGGCAGTAGTACACCTGGACAGCGTTAAAGGGTTAGTTCACCCAAAAATGAAAATTCTGTCATTAATTACTCACCCTCATGTCGTTTCAAACCCGTAAGACCTTCGTTCATCTTCGGAACACAAATTAAGATATTTTTGATGGAATCTGAGAGCTGTCTGACCCTGCATAGACAGCAACACAACTGAAATGTTCCCAAGTCCAGAAACGTAGCAAGGAGATCGGTAAAATAATCCATGTGACATTAGTGGTTCAACCGTAATTTTACGAAGCTACGAGAATACTTTTTGTGCGCAAAAGAAAAAAAGAAAGACTTTATTCAACAATTCGTCTCCTACGCATCACCCTGTAGCTCCATTTTGGAGAGTATCAGCTGGACGTAAACAACGTATGCTGTTCTGTGTCAGCTGCGCCACGCCGGATCTGTTTCCTACGTTGTTGTGATTTGATCTGAACGAAAACAGCGTATCCGTGTGATGCAGCTGACACAGAACAGCATACGCTGTTTACGTCCAGCTGATACTCTCCAAAATGGCGCTACAGGGTGATGTGTAGGAGACGAATTGTTGAATAAATGATGAATTTTCATTTTTGGGTGAACTAACCCTTTAAGTGGTCTAAATGTATTTATCTGTATTTATATATTCTGTGGAAGGCGTAGGACCAAGAAATATTTGTCCAATCAAAATGCTCGTTCCGAGCGTTTTTATTGACTTTCCTGCCTGCCTGTCAACATAAGTATTTGCATACCTCTGCGCACCCTGTTCGTGCAGACAGGATACGTCATCAGCGCGTTCACGTACGCTGTGCAGACAGAGCGAGAATGGCAGACAAACATCAACAACCTGATCTTCCTTCCTGGTATTGTAGTACTTTTACTAACTGTACTATGAAGTTTTCTCACTGGTGAATAATACATGATGTATTGTAGTAATGTTGTCTCTGGTCGTCTTATCTGTGAGCGTATATGCGTTCAGGGGGCGTGGCTTTGGACGGCGATTTGCAGGGAGGGTGGGACGTTCGCTTTCAGTGCTATCAGGCTAAAGTTAGCATTTTCCAAGATCTCCTACTGCACCTTTAACAAGTAAAATGTATATTCATAAAAAAATGTATTGAATTAATTTACAAAAAAAAAATGAAAACTGAAATTAAATGAAATAATAAATGTCTCGATTTTTAGTTGAAACCTTGAAAGTTTGCTGAGGCCCCCTAGTGGGTCGCAGTCTTGCAGTCTGACAACCACCATTATACATAATTGTACATTTTTTATTTATTTTACTTTTTTTAAACGAACATATGTATAATTATTTGTATTTTTTTAATTATGTGAATAATTAAAGTATATAATAAAATATAAAAATAAATACTAAATAAAACAATACAAATATAATACAAATTAAAATAACAACAACAACAACAACAATAATAATAAAGAAATTTAATAATGATTTTAATTTAATAATTCATATTCCACATGCACGAAACAGTGTTGCATATTTCCATTATTTCTCAACTTCACTTCCATACTGAGGCAGAAAAAACAACAACAACAACAACTAACATTCAGATGAAAATGCTAATTGTTAATGTAGTTCATATATATATTTTTTTAAATCAAGCTTTTTCCCCCTTCACAAATTTAGTTTTGTCTTCTGAACTGTTTTTTTTCCCCCCATGGGAACAAAAAGCACAGTTTACTGACAAGGAAGGCCATGATCTGGTTTTCTCCACCCACGCTGTGAAATTCACAAATGTATTCTTAAGAATGCACATCAGCTGTCAAGTGTGCCTTTAGTGAATGGCACAACAGGTTAACCATACATCCATAAATGAGCAAATATGATGGAATATCACTTGACTCAATGCATTGGTTCCAGTCACAGCTTCTTACCGTTTTCACCCATGTATATTTATTATCTTTTCTTTTCAGCATGTTTATCTCTGAGAGCAGCTGTATATGTCACGAACATAGCAGGGATCAGGGTAAGGGCCAAGAACAAAACGCTCTTGACATCTCAGAATGTAACAGCTTTCTCGCTCCGCTCAAATCATCAGCTGCTTCTAATGTGAGGTCTTTCGCGAGCAATGCAAATAATAGCCGTTCGACGTCAATAAGCGGTTTTCTGTTGGGTAAAAATAGTAGCGAGGCAAGTGAGGCCCGATCAAGGGCACTTGACACACAAATAGGAGACAGCAAATAGGTGACACATCCGCACAGGCTGCGATAGCAGGAGAAAACGGAGATCGAGTGAAGGGAGGTGTGAAGTGGGGTTACGTTCGCCTCAGGGCTTTCCTGGAAAGTGCCGAGTCTCCTGTGTGGCTAAGGCTGAACTGGAGTCGACCCTGCTGTTCATATCAATTTTGTATGAGGGGGGTGGCATCATTGATATGAATGCTGGTGTGGGATCCAAAGCACCAGGCTCATCTGCTCATCTCTCTGCTATCCTCATGGTGCTCAGACCTTCAACGCCTGTGGACCGCCCTTGAGACCAGTCTCTGGCTGTGGCGGCCAGCGTATGTTCCAGGGGAGCAATCTCTGCTTAGACACACACACACACACACACACACACACACACACACACACTTGTGGGCCAGCAATGCAGGCCATACACTCTCAATGCTTCAAAACAGTTTCTAAGAAAAACCAAAACAAGAACACATGAAAATGAACTGCATTTGCTTGAACTGGGTACTATATTGCATATTCACAATATATTCATAATGCTATTAAATTAAGTAATTTGACTGGGCTAATTTTTCAGAATTCCTTGTCTTGCGATTTGTGAGTGTGAGAGTTTTCAGACAGATGTTTTAATATACTTTCTGATTTAAACTTAATTTAAATCACTGATTCAACATTTTTTTTTTTGATTCATCACCCAAATATGTTCAGATAAGTGTTTATAGCGTTTTTTATATTAAATATTCTAGTAAAATCAATGTACTCTATATAGTTATATATACTGTCTTATAGTTATAAGACAATGCAGAAAAGCTGAGCGGATGTGGCGGAAGACGAAACTTGAAATTCACTAAAGCATCTATAAAGACAGCCTTCATGCTTTCAATGTGGAGCTAGCCACAGCTAGACAGAGTTTCTTCTCAAACCTTATAAACAGTAACTTAAACAACACTCGCACTCTTTTTGCTACTGTTGAGAGACTGACAAACCCCCCAAGTCAGATTCCCAGTGAAATGCTCTCTGACAGCAAATGCAATGAGTTTGCTTCCTTCTTTTCTGAGAAGATCAATAATATCAGGAAGGCGATTAGCACATCCCCAAGTTATGCAGAGGTCAGACAGATTCGACCACAATATCAAAAAGAAGATACTATGTCTGCTTTTGAAGAAATTGATAGCAGGTTGATGATTTAAGGTGCTGTACTCCTTAAATCATCAACCTGCTATCTTGACACACTTCCCACAGTGCTAAAACATTAGTCACATTCAAATCTAGACTCAAATCTCATCTGTTTAGCTGTGCATTTATTGAATGAGCACTGTGCGATGTCCGAACTGATTGCACTGTATTTTATGTATGTATAATCATTTTCTATTTTTAAATTCTTTAAATTCTTTTAAAGTCTTAAATTCATTTTAAATCCATTTTTAAATCATCTTCAAAGTTTTTAAATTCCTTGTTTTATTTTCGTGATTATTATAATTTTTTATGATTACTTTACTTTCTTTTTATGTAAAGCACTTTGAATTACCATTGTGTACGACATGTGCTATATAAATAAACTTGCCTTGCCTTGCCTAGTTCATACTGCTGTGTATTATAGTGTTATATTAGCGCATATAACAGAATTTTTTTTTATTGATTACGTCACATTTCTACATATTCTTTCATTTGATTTGAGTCAAACTAAAACAATTTGTCTTTTTAAAATTCATGTGAACAATTTAGTCCAACTCAAATTGTCCACCTTTGGTAAAATCAGACTAAAGACACATTTACACAAATAAAAATAACTGTAACAATAGGCTGATATGACCAAAATCTTATTTCATGACAAGATAAATGTATTTTACAATAAGGATATATATCACAACATATTTATTTATTTTTGTTATTAAAAACTAGAACAAAGTAGCAAATTGCAGATAATAGGACAAATATAACAGAACTAAGATACAAGATTTTTCAGGTACAGAAGGTTCAACATAATAAGAAATATTACAGAAATTAAAAAATTAAATGTAAAATTAAAACACTGCATAGTCTTCACTGTATATATATAACGATTCTTAATAAATAAAAAAATATTCAGTCAAGAGCAGTGAGCAATTTTCTGTTTTGTTGTTTGATTAAAGGCAGGGTATGTGATTTTTCAAAAACACTTTAGAAAACTGATTCGGGCCGAATAGCAAAACAAACTTGTAGCCAATCAGCAATAAGGGGCGTGTCTACTCGTGATGTGGAGGAGAGAGCTTTCAGTGCATGGGACGGACATTAGCCGAGCGGAGCGACAGAAAAATAGAGATGGAGGATAAAAAACAAAAGAGGAAACTGTCTGCGGAACGATAAGGCAAGAAGTAGGACCCGTGTAAATATCGGATCAGCTTTCCAGCGCTGGAGAGAACTCAAGGAGCGGAGGAGGCCTGTGATCGGACGCCGAGGTTGCTTTGTTTCTTCTCAATAGGTGAGTAACACCGTGTCTACAACAGCTAAAGTCTGCCTACACTGGACGCGATCAAACGACCGTCAAAAACCATTTGAAATTTGTGTCAGCACGTCATAAATAGAAACCGGCAGCAGTTTTCTGTCGGGATTTGTTGCGCCGCGTCGCTCACGTCCATAGACACGGTGTAACATTGGTTTTCCTTTGTTTCACAGAACTAATCGTTGCCTGGGTTGCGTACGTATATGTGGGGCGGAGCTATCAAAATAGGGGCAAGACCCTTTTGGGGTAGGGGCGTGTTTGTTTTGGTGATTTCAAATATCAACATTGGCTACCAGAAATCACTTACTCTGCCTTTAACATTAATGACACTGGCGGCAACAGGGATATTAGGGTGCTGTCACTTTAAGCACGTCAACACTTTTTGCTAGAGACTTGACAAAAATAGACAGAGATAAAGACTTTATATAATTTTCACAATTTATGTAATCATACTGCCCTAAGAATAACTATATTAGCATCCACACCAATGGATGATAACTTTCTATTTAATATAAACGCATGCAGCAGTTATGTTGTCTGCAGCATTAAATGCTTGAAAGTCAGGTTGATTCAGATTGGCTGTCAATGTTTTTTTTATCATACAAAACCACAAAACAAAACAGATATGTACTTCCCTATTCTCACAGAAATTATAATAATTAGCATAAAACTTGAAGTTGTTGTCTTGAACGGGCCTTAACTGACCTACAGTACAGTAGATAATATAGCATTACTACACAAATTGTCACTTGTTGTTTTAGCTTTAAGTATGAATTTGGAATCCAAGTTGTAACCCATCCTAATAAACTGACTTTGCAGCTGTTTATCAATGGATGCATATCAGAAGTTTTGTTTGTATTTAGTTTAGCAATTTCCCTTAAATAATGTGTGGTCACAAATAAGCAATATAAAATAGGGTGCATGGTTGTGTGCAAGTGAAAACGTTGTCACTTTCTGTCACCAATGAACCACAAGGAGCACCAAGCAAAATATTCCAGCACCATTGCCAATCATCACAAGCACTAACAAAAAATGCAAAAATTCTGCTCAACAACTAAAGATGCTTCCTCTTTATTTGAAATATTACTGCCACAAGCCATTTCACAAAATGGAGTGAAAAGTGAAAAATGTTTGGACAGTAAATTACACCTATGCTGTTTGGCAGAAATTATGGCTCCTCTAATCCAAATACATCATAAAGACTGTCCAAACTATGCAATATATTTTTTTAGTAAGCTATATCACCTAGCCCTATTATTCACAAAATGTAATAAGTCTGCCAAAATGATGCACAAGGACTTTTGTTCTTCATGCTTGAAGTCAAAACCATCATTTGGTCTTTCTTGCAGCATTTAGATGTATTTGTATTCACTGAGGAAAGATGCATCTATTAAGGAAACTCATTTCTCATGCAAGCTGCAGCAGGACAGGAGTTTGGGATTTCTAATATAACTTTAAAAGACTGGATATTTTGAATTCAGGGTTTGATGTATTCCTTCGAGCAATTACCTTGTCGTTTGCACAAATCATTTTAGCATGCGCTTCATTTAAACTCTGCAGACTGACTCACTTCAAAAATATATTTTTGTCTGCAATCACACTTCACTGAAGAATTTATACGGATTAAATCAAGTCTTTTTGGCAATTCATCGTTGATATCTCATGCTGCCAGTAAGCGCTTGGATTTGATAAAGTTTGTCAAATCTTTATTCTTTGGAGTTGCTTCGTCAATATTTTTTTGCCTGGGTGTCAGGAAACTTGGGTGGTAAAAATCATATTTTGACAGTTAAGGGAGCAAGTGCTGCAATGTTCAAGAACCGGCCGGCAAGAGTAATTTAAAAGTGCATCTACCTTCAGTTTTTATGAACCTCACAGTTGTAGCCAGGCAATTTATTCTAGAGAGCTGACAACTCAGCTTCCCTGCTCAATAGCAGGAAGGAGCCAGAGAAGAAGCCCTTCAGCCTTATTTGCACATCAAGAGAGGTGTGCAGGTTAAGGCTCAGGCACCGCTCTGCGTGATGTGCGGCACAGCAAGAGAAAGACCAAAAAGATGATTAGAAGAAAACGAGGAACGCACAGGCCTGTAAAGAGTACAGTAAGGCTAAACATCACCCATGCACTTTCAATCGGGGGAGGAAATCTGTTCCTTAACTGAGATGAGCACAGTAACCACTCTGGATGGCGATTAAAGATTTGTGTCTTTAGAATGTCTGTGTCTAACTTCCAGTTTACACCTGGTATCAAGATGCGTTTTGGTAGATTGAATCACGTGTAGACATGGGGGACACATTCCCATTCACCCCTGGCTTTTTCATCCATCTCTTTTGCCCACTTTCGACCACTTTCCTGATTTCTTTGAGGGGAGGGTGTATATGGGATTTTTCTGAATTCTCAGTCTAATGCTGTGAAATAAGCTTGCACAATTTACTTATGAATGTAAAAGGAGACAACGGAAAATGATACGGAGAGCAGCAGATTTCGTTTCTGCTCTGATAGCGGCAAAACTACACTGTAAAAAAAATCCGTAAAATTTACGGTAGAAAACCGGCAGCTGTGGTTGCCGGAATTTTACCGTAAAAAATACGGTAGCAACGTTTTAGGTTTTACGGTTTTAACTTAAATTTACAGTTAAATACCGTAATTTCATTAACTGATAAAATTTTATTATATACCAACCTATTGAAGTACTAAAATCTGTTTTGTACCTTTGTAATACACTGATAACCACCAAATGCAGGTGGTGATGAGAAAGTCACACGATGAACCAAAGCCTATCACAAGCAGCTTTTAAATAATAACATATATAGAAGGTGCACAGTGTCATTCACACAAACACCAAACACCATCATGGTAACACACATGAAACTGAAATAATGCAATAAACATTAATTTAACAACATTAGGTGTAACACACAACCCAAATATACAAAACTGATAAGAAAAAACTAAAAAGAAACATAGTTATTTCAACAAAAAAACATCAAATTTGAAATGTAACGCAGGGAATTCTGGGAATGTCAATTTACGGTTATTCAATGAAAATTATACGGTCTTTTTCACTTCCAAAAACAGTATACTACCGTAAAATTAATGTCCAATACATGTAATGTCCAATACAGTTTTTCACCGTATATAGTAGGGGAATTTACCGTTAACCATTTAACAGGATTTTACTGTAGCATTTTTACAGTCTTTTACCGTTAAATTAACGGTCATTTTTTACAGTGTATGCCGGGTAATCAGGAATGGTAAGAGAACATTGTGCTTTTTGCAACCCAGGCTCATTGGAAATACATGCTTGTGGCGATGTTTCTGCAACACCGATATTTTGTACCTAAGTTTCAAAGTGAAATATCCAGTGAGTGGCGCTAAAACGCGCATTCAATACGTGACTGTGGCCGTGTTTTTATTACGTTGGTACAGGAATGTATTGCTGCGTTCTACGTTAATTACGTTGCTTCGGGTACGTATTATGATGGTTCAGAATTCAAATGTCCGAGGAGTGTTGCTAAAAGTTTAATGCTCTATCGTGTTGGAAAATCACACACACCCTACACCAAACCCAACCTTAAACCTATATTGTTAATGAAAGCAAAAGTGATATAAATGTATCAGTTTTCTAATCTCGCAGCATGTTAAAACCGTTTTGAAGTCATAATATTGTGCAAGGAATTGTGTGAAATTTAGGCTTTTTTAGTCGAAACTCTGGCCTTGTAAATCATACTTTGTGTAAAAAGGATTCATTTCAACTGAAAACTGCAGTGATTTGTACGTATAGTATGAATTTTGAATTTTGCAGTAATGTAGGTAGAGGCACATATTTCCAATGAGCCTGGGTAGGCTTTTAACATTTCAAACCAAACTTAAGATTTCAGCTGGCAAAGTTTAAATCCCATCTGGCTAGAACGCTTCAAGAACACATCCCATAATGTTTAAGAATCAGATCAGTAGGCATAGAGGAAGCACTCTTTTGTGCCTGTTCAAATGCATTTGACCACATTAATGTTTATGAAAGCAATACAGTCAAATGCATTTTAGAAATGGTCGAATGTGGACAAGCTCACAATATTACAGACCCCATTTACAACTGTATTTAGCATTGTCACCTTGTGATCGACAAAAACACAACCTAACGCAAGAAACAGGGTCTAAGTCCAAATAAATCGCTGTAGGCTATATGTCATACACAGCAATCTGCAGTGAGGAAAAGAGATGAGGTCAATGATTTTCAATGAGAGTTGCTGTTTTCTGGTGACATAAGTCTGCAATTCAACAAAGCTAAGATGTTTCACTTTATGCAAATTAATAGTGAGCAATAGGAGCAAAGACCATGGAGATCATGTGATCAGGATGCTAATATTAAATAATTTTATGATTTTGATTCCTCTTAACGATTCCATTTCCTTAACAGTTTCATTTAGTACTTTAAAGGAATAAAGGAAAAGAAAAGAAAATGCTAATTTCTTGAAAAAAAAATCAATGCTTTCAATAATTAGTTAAGCTGTAAAGGGTACTGAATGAAAAAAATTTAACTAAATATTCTTCTTCTTTTTTTTTTTTTTACCAACAATACATCTAATTTGTGAGATTGTACACAGACCACCAACATTATTAACACCAAGTCCTTACTGGACACCTGATGCCACAAGACGTGATAAAAATCCTAATCAGCCAAGTTGGCTATTCGTGACAAGCACCAGGAGATTCAGTTTCTGGAATGCTTTCTATTTCTGCAACATTACGGCTGACAGCTGATTGCATTTTATGTAATATTAAAATCCTTTCATTTTAGTTTGAATATCATTGTGCATGACTTTAATAGCCATAAAGAACGTAACAAATCATAATTTACCAGATATCATGAAAATAAATTAAGACAATATTAGGAAATATTGTTTCAATCACTGTGTTTTGAATTTTTATGTAATTTAAGTATTTACTTCCATTTCATTGCGAGTGTGAGACAGCAGTGTGCTGGCAGAGAGCCCACCCACACTCTCTTCTGACTGGCTCTGATTAGTGATTGATTTTGTTGCATCCTGTAGCCGTGTCGTGTCTGGTACGGACATAAAAATTGCTTGTCGTTGGAATCTTATTGCATCCCGTCTGGTTTTGAAGAGACAGTAATGCCTACTAGCGAAGAACAGTACAGCAACCTGGTGACCTCAAAAACACTGTCAGTGTTGAGAAGGGCATAAGAAATTCTCTAAGCGAAAAACATTTCTGATCAGCTATTTTCAGACTTTTTGAAACAGACTGCAAACAGTAAGCATGTTTCAACCCAGTATTCAAAACACACTTTTGAATAAAAGATGTACACATTGCATTTGAGAGATCTAGCTTGGTTTAAATTGCATGATGCACGGCACATAACATGTGCCACATGTTTAATTGATGTGCATGTGTCAATGCATTCATTGAGCCCTGCCAGCGTGAAGCTGGTATAAATATTGCAGTTTTATGGCTCATCTGTTGAGATGGAGCCCAGGAAGACACTATGAGGTACAGCCTCGAGATGTGAAATCCATAATCCATTAAATTACAGGAACATTCCTGACTAACCATTGCCATCAGATAATGCAGATGTCAAAATGTGACACGCTGTGCCCCGGCATATATCTAATCTGAACATACAGCAAAAATGAATGGACTGTTGAGACATACCCAAAAGAAAGATAATTTTGTTATCACGGGCAACTCTCACCATTGCGAGGGAGTGAAAGTTGTGAATTCTGTACATCTTGGTCATTAAATTCTAATAATATCATACAGTACTGCATGAATAAACATAACATCATGCATGATTGGTGTTACAGAATCTTTCAAATTACTGAGAGGAAGAAAAATGTCTCAAAACTTTGTAAGGCAGCGTTAAGGTGTTACAAGCACGCTTTAGATGCGAAGACCGTTCCAAATGGTAGGCAGCACTTATTAATTTTTTTCTTCCAGATACCTTCGTTTGGCCAAATTCTAAAGCAGCATCTATGTCACTTCTTCACAGAGAAGCTAATATAATAATGCAACAAGCTCCATTAAAAAATCACTTAAAAGACATTCTAAAAGATTATAACAGTCAATTACAGAAAGTAAAATCAGAAAGTACTGACACAAAACTAATAAACTAAAAAATCAAATATTTTACATGTTGTGTAGTTTTATATTTATTAGAGCATGGAATTGTTAGCAATATTGATAACAGCAAACAAACACTATTTGTAAGCTCCTGTGAAGGCATTATGAAGCTCACTAGATTAAAGAGAGAGAAAAATAGAAGCAGGAAATGCAAACGTACCTGTACTGAGGGGAAGGAATGCCCTTTGCGTCACAGGCCAGTGTTGCCTCTTCCTCTAGTGAGCCCACTGTCAGATCACTGGGCTCCATTCGCCATTTCGGCCCATTGAAAGACTTATAATCCACACACTCTGAGAGCAAACAACAGAATGCAATTACATATTTGTATCTTAATGCACAGTTTAACCTGAAGTGTGTAATTTTTTCAATATTAAAATACTTTTATGCAATAGTTCACCCAATAAATAGCAGAACCATACCTGTTCATTTACTAAGGAGAGACAATTATAATGTAAGCCATACTGTAGGTTTATTCCTTCAAAAGATGTAAACGCTACGGCTTTGTGGTGCTATTAAACCATTGATCTGTTTGTTTGAGTATCCTAAGCAGCCAGAGACAGTGACACCGACTCAGCCAATGGTGTTAGTTTAGCGGCGGGAATAATGCCTGACTAATTTGTTCGACCAAAGGCTGATGGGTTTAAAGTCACCATGAATTCAAGATTGACTAGTCTTATTGTTATGGAAAATTACAGGGTTTATTATAAATGATTTATCTTGGTATTCATTATTATTTTAAAATTTTTTCATAACATTTAATCAAAAACTTCCTGTCCTCCTCTCTTCTCTGATGACAAGTGCACCATTAAGAGGATGACAATGATCCAATCAGTTCCCAATGGACAAAATCAAGCCCCATTTTTATCTCATTCAAAAAGCGGTTTCATTGGATATACATCACAATAGAGAAGCATAGATGAAAGAAAAGAAACCTGTTTGCAATTAATAATTTTTGCAATTCCTTTATGTTACACTTACACTAGTAAAAAGAAAAAATGACACACTTCAGTTTTAAAGTCAGCTTATTTGACCTTAACAAAAGAAAATTCGATAACACTTTATAATAGGCAACGCATATTCACTATTAACTAAGAGTTTTCCCTCAGTAATCTCCTAATTTGCGGCTTATTAATAGTTAGCTAAGGTAGCTGTTATGTTTAGGTATTGTGTCGGGTTAAAATGTGCCTATAAGTACTAATAAACAGCCAATATGCTAGTAATATGCATGCTAATAAGCAACTAGTTAATAGTGAGAATTGGACCTTAAAATAAAGTGTTACTGAAAATTCTACTTGGTATGGTGTTAAAGAAACACTCCACTATTTTTGAAAATAGGCTCATTTTCCAACTCCCCTAGAGTTAAACAGTTGAGTTTTACCGTTTTCGAATCCATTCAGCCGATCTCTGGGTCTGGCGGTAGCACTTTTAGCTGTAGCTTAGCATAGATCATTGAATCTGATTAGACCGCTAGCATCTCGCTCAAAAATGACCAAAGAGTTTCGATATTTTTCCTATTTAAAACTTGACTCTTCTGTAGTTACATCGTGTACTAAGACCGACGGAAAATGAAAAGTTGTGATTTTCTAGGCTGATATGGCTAGGAACTATACTCTCATTCTGGCGTAAAAATCAAGGAACTTTATGATCTATGCTAAGCTACAGCTAAAAGTGCTACCGCCAGACCCAGAGATCGGCTGAATGGATTCGAAAACGGTAAAACTCAACTGTTTAACTCTAGGGGAGTTGGAAAATGAGCCTATTTTCAAAAACAGTGGAGTGTTCCTTTAAATGCATAGTTCATCTGAACATGAAAATTCTGTCAGCATTTGCTGGAACATAAAATAAGATATTTCACAAAACATCACAGTGGCTTTTTGTGCATACAATAGAAGTCAACCAAAACTGTTTGGTTACCAACATTCTTCAAATGATCTTATTTTGTTTTCTGAAGTGGAAAGTCATACAAATTTGGAACAACATGAGGGTGAGTAACTGGTGGCAGATTTTCCATTTTGTGTGAACTATCCATTTAAGAATTTTTAAAAAGCAGTTTGTGGGTAAATATTCTGCAGATGATAGAAGCTGCGCAGTAACATGCATGCATAAAGAGTGCAGAAACGCGGACCATATGTGGTGAGATCACACCAGGTGTGTGGGTTCTAATCAAGTGCTATGCTCGCATCACTCAATTTCTGCTTAAGATGTTATCAAAGCGGCAAATTCACAGGAATCTTCACATTTAAGTGTGACATTTGTTCAGAAAATGGGAACTAAGGCGCTCTCATATGACATTTACATTGTGCACATTGAAGTTATACCTTACAGTAAAGTGTCTTTCTAGTTTTTATCCTCTCCTCAACCTAACTGAAATATGTCGCTATTCAGTTATATGTTACTTTTAAAGGACTAGTTCAACTCAAAATGACAATTCTGTCCAATGACTTTCTTTTTTTTTCTACAGAAGACGAAAGAAGAATTTTTTAAGAATATGTTGGCAATTGAAATAAACGTGCACTGAAGATTTTGAGCTTTAAAAGTACAACAAAAAGAGAAAAAATAGTAACTTGTGTTTGAGGAACAGGCTGAATATGGTTATATATATGCGTGTATATATATATATACTGTATATATATATATATGCATGTGTGTGTACAGAAGAGACTCTAGAATTCTTAGAGAGCACAAAAGACTGTAAAACTTTGACTTTTGTCATTGCTTGTCTCATTGCACAAGCCAATTATGAGCTGTCATCAGATGACTGATGATCTCTTATTAAATAATTTTTCTATTAATTAAAACTAAAGAGTATTTTTTTGTTATGGATGTCCCAATTTGATTTGTAATTTTCAGAGAGTTCAATTAAATGTTCATGTAATATTTTGGTGAGTTAAAATAATATTGTAATATCGATATATCAATCGCAGGTCCCTAAATCGAATCAAATCACAATCAGATCGCAGCATGTTTTGATCAAATATCGTATTGCTGGCTGTTTTTCCCCCCAGAGAATCTGTTTTAGATGGTATCATGATAAAACATCCAATTTTCACCCCTAATAAAACAAATAAATTTTTGAGTTGGATTTTTTTTAATGAATCGGTTCATTCAGTTCACAAAACCAGTTTGAATGATTCATTCACAAATCAAACTGGTCCTCGAGTTCAGCTCACAGACTCAATGATCCCGTCACAGCCGTTAACAGCTCACAGGAGGTGAAGAATGACTCAAATTTCAATCTGTTCCTCACTGAAAGCTATCATATGGCTTCAGAAGACCTGAAATACAACACACGTTGTACAGACCACTTTTATGGCGCATCCTGTTTGAAGCTTGAAAGCCTCAGCGGGGATTCATGGAAAAGAGCAATCAGTAAAAATACTCAAAATATCTTCTTTTGTGCTTTTGGGAAAGAAAGTCAGATTTGGATCGACACGAGGGTGAGTAAATGTTGACAGAAGCATCATTTTTAGGTGAACTATCCCTTTAAGAGCTGAATGTTCTCAGTGAATTCTTATTCACAGAAATAACATCTGTAGGAAGCAGAGCCATAAACTGTGACATACTAGTTCAATTTCCTTGGAGAACACATTGTATCGAAGCCTCCAAAACCTTCTATGACACAACACAATTCATTTTCAAAATGACTGCACAGCTTAATTGAAAGCCCTTCACCACATCCAAAACACGTCCTGTTCCTGTAAGCCTGATTCTGTGCGTCAGGGTCTATTACTGTCTTCCGCTCATAATCAAGATATGGGCTGATAGCAACAAATGCTGCAACAACAACAACCAGGTTGACCACATACATAATGCTTCACTGAACAAGAGGATGCTTTTTGTGGAGCACTTGTCATATATATACAGATTTCTCTTTTTTTAACTCCAAGCTTTAGAACATCGTTACAGTCTACCTAAGAAAAGATTAAGTTAAAGTTGATTGAGACATAGTTGTGAATACACCACAAGAGCCACAGAGGGGAGGAATTACCAATTCATTTTACCTGCAAGATACTCCATGATTGATAGCAGCAAAAACTGTTTCCATAGTAACGTCATCTTCAGCTGCCAGGGGCGAGTGCTACTTGAATTCAGTGCGCCGTGAATGAACGGCTGCTCTCTCAAGAGAAAACCACCTGACCTGTTGAAGACCAAATTATGAGAAATTAGAAATACTTTGTTATAGGTAGTTCAGTCTGTTTTTCTCAGTTAACGTTCTCAGTTTAACAGTTTTTTTTTTCATTAGTTTTTATGCAAAAGAAAGCCATGAGGTAATGAGCGGTGGCTGCTGTGTGCTTACAATACGCATTATGGGGCGAAATTATCACAGCGCTAATGCAGCTAATGTGGCTTAAAAGATCACAAGTGAGATCACTTGAATTCAGAACAATACTCTTTTCCGTGATGCAAATTGATATTGATTGGCTGGAGGAACTAAAGTAGATTTTCACAATTAAAAAAAGCCTATAATCAACAATATAATCAAATAGGTCTGCAGATTTATGCAAAATGTGAATGCTTTTCACTTAAAATGTAATTTAATCATCTATATACACAATTAGTAAGCACCCATATAAACAATATGAACACAAAAAAGCATTTTAGCTTAATGTGGTTTAATACATTAATGCCCGGTTGCACAGACAAGGCTTAAACCCAGTCCCAGACTAAAATGCATGTTTGAGCTGTCTTAACTGAAAGCAATTTGCACTGACATGTCTTAAAATATGTCAGTGCTACTGATTTGTATCAAGATGCACATCAATAATGTTTTCTAAGGCACATTCCAAAAAAAAAAAAACTACTTGAATGTCCTAATTTAAGATTATTTGAGGCCTATAATCCTGGCTTAATAAAAACCCTGTCTGTGAAACCAGGCCTAAAACAATAATATTGAAGGGTCAAACCCAGTATACACATTATTAATACTATGCATAGGCAAGCAGATGAACCCACAATATGAACACAATGCGTGACTTCTGAATTCTGATATTCTCACTATTATAAAGGAAACGCTTAAGGTGTAATTTAGCTCAGGGCTCATCTGCATGCCTTTATTTAGTACGCATAAACATACGGTGTATATTTAATTTGATCTTTTAGTATGACTGTTTTATTACATTAAAACATGTCAAGTGTTTTGAATTGTCCCACGGTTTTGTGGTCTGCATGAGATTCAAATGATGCGTGTAGCAGCAGTTTGTTTCTGATTGAATTGGTTCAGTTAATGATTCAATGACTCTTAAAGACAACCTATTCTCGCTACCTGCTGGAGGAACAATGTAACCTGCAGAAACAGTCAGACAAATTCCAAATATGTGAAAGAAACAGAGAAAACACGTTTTTTTAAAAACACTAAACCAGTATTTTAATCAGAAAAGTGTATTGCTCATGATGTCAAAGCATATGAAGCCACCTCACTGTCATATTGCTATTCCCACATATTGCACGTATTGAATCAATGGGAAATCATCTGATTTTAATGAAAAAACATTACCTACTGAGTCACCGTTTTATATCTGAAATCTCCATGCATATAAACTGTAAATGATTCAACAATGACACCATTTTTGTTAACAGCATGCATTTTAAAGCCATTATGATAACAACTTCAACGTTTATTAAACTGACACTTGATTCAACAATATACACATACACACTTCATTCCTATGCAAACTGTAATGCTAGCAAAAAGCCATAGAATTTGCACTGTCCTGTAGCATTTTAACTGTCCTTGTTTCCAAGAGACTGAAGTGGATGTTGGTTAATAAAAAGTCATCATAAAATACATGCATCACAACTTATTCAGAGTAATAAAGCTGACTGCATTTGGACATTAAGCTTTATTTCCAAGCATTTATAATGTCTCTCTGAGCAAGATGTTGCATTGGTAAACTTTTAATTTAAAACAACATATGTATTATGCATCTTATGCAAGCATTTGCTCACCAATGCTATAGGGAAGCAATCCATTTACCATAAAATTACTGCAGAAAATGTTAAAAAGTCTGAAGATTCAGTCTGGTTAAAGGGAAAATTATGTCCTAACCTATGCCAGTTGGCCATCACCTTTTGGATGAGTCAGGATGTACACATTACAAATGTGATGGTGTGCAGGGTGTGCTTGTTTTTTAAAAATGACACACTATTCACAACAGCCAGTGAGTTATGGGGTTTGGATGGTGTTCAGTCGATTATTTTCTGCAATGCCAATCTGCCAAGCAACATTTGAAATCAATTTATGGAGCCAAAGACAGTGAAAAAGGACAGAGGGAAGGATGTAGTACTGCTGATGTGAGAACAGAGAGATTTCAAAACACTGGATCTCAACTGGTTTTGCTTTTTGATTTTACACTGGGCATCAAACTGCAATCCAACATAGAACCAAACAACATACATTTATTAATAAAACAACATACATGTATTATATTGTTAATAAGAACAATATTACCATTCAAAATTTTGGGTAAGAGTTGGTATGATTTTTTAAATGTTTTTGTGAAAGATCAAAAATACAATAACAATGTAATATTGTGAAATATTAAGTTTTCTATTTGAATATATTTTAAAATGTAATTTATTCCTGCGATAAAATCTGAACTTTCAGCATCATTACTGCAGTTTTCAGTGTCTCATGATCATGGGTGTGAAGTAACGAATTACAAATACTCACGTTACAGTATTTTACTCTACTCACACTACATTTTTTGGAAGGTAATGGTACTTTTACTTGAGTATATTTTTTCAGTACTCTTTCCACCACTGCTCATGATGCTTCAGAAATCATTCTAATATGCTGATTTGCTGCTTAAGAAACATTTTTATCATTATCAATTTTATAAAAAAACATTTTGCTGCTTAATATTTTTCAGGATTATTTGATGAAGAGAAATAAAGCATATAAAGCATTCATTTGAAATAATTTTTGTAACAACATAAAAAGCCTTTACTGTAACTTTTGAGCATTTTAATTTGTCATTGCTGTTTTTCATTCAAAATAAATAAATAAATACACACCGACTGTATATACAATTCATATGAATTAAATATGAAATGTTCATATTAATAAATTTACATTTTTACATTTAGCATGTACTGTATTAATTGTTACGCTATGGAAAATATGGTTAGTATTTGGTTACTATCTCCTCAATTCTGATTATTTATTTTTTTTATTTTCTCAGAAGCAAATAATTTACTGCACAAAACATTTCTGGATGGCACCAAGTCATGTTTATCCTAGCTGCACTGCATATTTAATGTTATGCTGGTCATATTTACTGAACCTTGTGTAGTTTTGTCCGTGCTTTTCAAGGATAAGAGCATGTCAGACAATCTGTCCATGTTGGCATCTGCCTAATCTGACTAGTTTCTACCAAACGGCAGATTAATTTGCGCCCACATACCGCAGAGTTTGATCAGAATAGACCTGTGACCCATTTTTTGGGCTGCGGCCCACCAGTTAAGAACCTCTGCTGTAAGACGCTCAACGTCAGTTTCTCATAATACACTTCAGAGAAGCGCTTCACACAATTCACTGACACACAAAACACACACGCTCGTACAAAGCCGAGAAATATCCAGGCCACTGAAGACTTATAAGGGCACTCCAAGAATGATAATTATTGCCATCTCATGTAGCTGCCGGAGCGTGGGGCCTCAGGAAGGATTCCCCTCATCTTTCAAGTTTTAGGCTGATTTTAGCAGGAGTAAGTGTGTAAAATGGGATTTATATAGTCTGGATTTTGTGTGAAGAACACTGCATGTCATGTTCCTTCTTGCTAAGCAGTCTTGAAGTGAAATCCTCAACGGCAGTGAGCCTATGAGACCTTCTCATCACACTGAACCGTCTAGTTCATTCCCATTAATGAAAAGTGTGCGCTGTGTAATTAGGGGCTCTGTTATTTGCAGCCTAATTGAATGCCTTTTAATACAAACAATTCAACATCCCTCCAAATAAAACACCCTGAAGATGTAAAGCCGCATCAATAATGCTTAATGTTCGAACTCTCTGAAGCGAAGGCTGCTTCAAAGAGTCATCTCCACTCCATTACAAACAACTCACTGATTCCTTGATTATGTTTGCTTGTTCCTTGACTAAACATAATTACGCGTCAATACAAAAACACTCTTTTGAATGTACAGTATATGCGTCCAGATTAGTGCGAGTTTCATTAACGAAAACTGTCGAAAAATGTTTGTTGACCACCTTTTTCGCGACTAAAACGAGACAACAATGAGACGACCCCAACATCATTAAAACATTAACTGTGACTATGTTATGGACGAAAAAGACAATGTAGTTTCAAAAATAAAACTTTAAAACAATTCAATAAAACAAAAAAAGTGATGTTTTCTTCATCAAATAGAGGAAAGAAAATGAAATAGACTGTTTTTAACAAGCCTCCATAAGTTTTCATGCTAAAGATTGCCAGATGTCAAGAGATTAAATCCCCCAATCAGAGCTTTTCTCTTAAAAATACATTTTCTATGGAATTATTTTTTATCCTGTGACAAAACAAGCTTACATAATTCCTGCCCCGTGAATGACTTAATCTTCACAACCTGGCAACCATGAGAACATTGTGTTCCTTCACATGGCTGCTGTGACTAAATCTGCAATCAAACCTTCTCAGTGATGAATAAATCCACACATGGATCTTGGCTATATTGTTTGCGATCTTGGTTGCTGCATAAATGCACTTACGAATCAAAGTCTGTTTCTGCCACAAAATTAAAAATTAAAAAAAGATAATTGCAACATTGTGTTTTTTTCTTTTTTCTTAAAATTCTGAGTTAACATCTCCCGATTCTGAGTTAATTGCGATATATTATCAGACTTGCAAGGCATAAACTCATAATCTAAGAAAAAAGTCAGAATTGCGAGAAAGAAGTCTGAATTGTGAGATAAAAAGTTGCAATTATCTTTTTAATTATATTTTATCCAGACACAAGCTTCCATACTCACACAACTTTTGTAAGAAATTAACAATAGAAAAGTCTTTTAATTGTTGTTTTAATAGAAAAACATCAGTCATGATTACAATTTTGAGCAAAATAATTGTGATTATCAGTTTAACTATTCAGCATGACTAAAATATGACAACGTTTTCATTGATTAAAACTAGCCTAAAATTCCCAGACTTTTAGTCAACTAAAACTTGTCTAAGATAAAGAATAGGACAGGTTGACAAAGTATGATAAAAAACTAAAAAGGACATTTGACATAGGACTAAGACTAAAACTAAGACAAAAAAAAAAAAAAAAAACCCCAACAAAATTAACACTAGTCCAGATCTTTACCCAAATGCAACACTCAAACCAAGCTGATATAGCTGAGATACAGAATGTAATGAAATTTTTTTTCAAGTGTAGCAATAAATTGACTTTTAGTATTCTTCTCTCCTGAGGACACTATTCTGTCAATAGCAAGTGTAACACAATGCATTATGATGCCCTGAAGTGCTTCAGATAACTGAAATATCAGAGACATTAAGACAAAAAGAAGCATTCTAAGCAACACAGACAGACAGTTCATTTGTGACAAATAAATATGTTACTGTCCCATAACATTGCATTTATAGGTTAGTTAGCTGACGTCTTCATGGCACAACACTTTGTTCTGTATAATATGCGAGTGAGATCTTGCTGGTTTATGTTTTGATGATCCTCTGCGGGGTATAAGAGGAATTATTGTGTCGCTGGCCGGCCTGACTGATTTTCTCAATTACGAAGCTGTTGAGCGCAGTTTAGCGGGACAGATGTTATATTTGTATTCATTCATTTCATTATTTTACAGGGTGGATGACACATGAAATGAGCCTGAAACAAGAGATGAATATCTATTATGTTCCTTATGTAACGACACATATATAAATGGCATCAGGTGTGAAATGTTTTATTTTTTTTAAAAAGCTGCTGAAATCAGTCACAAAATGACATTGAATGTAATGCTAGAAACTGAATTAAATAATAAATCAATCTATATTGGCTAATATTAATGTTCAAGTCAAATGTGTTGACATGCACAATCCTACACTGGTTATGCTTAATAATCTGACAGCATTTCAGGTCATGTACAACAGTTCTTGTTAATTGCTGTTTAAAGCAATTGGTACGCATAGACCTTTGCTCTGATTTTACTCTGCATGTAAACATTTGTATGTTATAGCGTCTTATTAAGTGTGCATATGTCTCATGCATATATCTGTTATAGTTTTCAGTGTATTGTTGTGCATGTAAGCACACGTCGTCAATATAAGGCTGGGCAATGTATCAAATATTCAAATAATATTTGCAATGATGTTATTAAATGATATAACACTGTTAATATTGCAACAATTTGAATAAACTGTTAATTTAGTAATTACATGTCAAGAGACTAATTACGAGATTCTTCACTGGAACTTGAAACTTAAAGGGATAGTTCACCCAAAAAAAAAAAAATTACCCAATGATTTACTTACCCTCAAGCCATCCTAGGTGTATATGACTTTCTTTCTCTTGTTTTGTCTTCTATATACCTGTTTGCCATTGCCTGACCCTCGCCTGTTTTGACCACGCCCTTAATAAAGCTTGCAAATGGATCCGTACGTCTCACGTCTTGTTTGCCCCGTAACACCGGGGGGTTATGAATTGATGCATTTGTGTAAGAAAAAATATCCATATTTAAAACTTTACAAGCCATAATCTCTCACGAGAGAGTGGCGTTCCAGCCAATGTTGGCGAATGCAGTGTAGGGCTGTCAACATTTTTTTCAAATTTAGAATATTCGTAGAATTTAGAATAAAAATCCACATTTGAATGCAAAAACATTGCATTTAAATTTTAGGTGTGCGTCAGGCTGCCTTATCAGTGGCACACAAGCATGTAAACATTTGTATGTTATAGCGTCTTATTAAGTGTGCATATGTCTCATGCATATATCTGTTATAGTTTTCAGTGTATTGTTGTGCATGTAAGCACACGTCGTCAATATAAGGCTGGGCAATGTATCAAATATTCAAATAATATTTGCAATGATGTTATTAAATGATATAACACTGTTAATATTGCAACAATTTGAATAAACTGTTAATTTAGTAATTACATGTCAAGAGACTAATTACGAGATTCTTCACTGGAACTTGAAACTTAAAGGGATAGTTCACCCAAAAAAAAAAAAATTACCCAATGATTTACTTACCCTCAAGCCATCCTAGGTGTATATGACTTTCTTTCATATGAATAAAATCAGAGTTATCTTAAAACATGTCCTGGCTCTTCCAAGCTTTACAATGACAGGGAATGGGGGTCGAGATTTTGAAGCCCAAAAAAGTGCATCCATCCCTCACAATAAGTAGTCCACATGGCTCGAATCCTGTCCATGGACTTCCGTTCAATCACCACCAGAGGTCACCCTTCCATTACATTGACTCTCGCACTACACAAACTGTTGCATTTCATCCCGGACTACATATCCCATCATCCATTGTGTGGAATTTCATCACCACCGGACAGCTTTACTACCACGGGTTACCTGCTTGGATGGTGAGTAGGGCTGCCAAAACAAATCAAATTTCGAGTATTCGTCGAATTTAAAATAAAAATCCAATGCAAAAACGTTGCATTTAAATTTTAGGTGTGCGTCAGGCTGCCTTATCAGTGGCACACAAGATGCGATGACGATGTAAGTGTCATTGCATTTTAATGCTTTTTCTTAGCCTATCCAGTTGAACCCACTAGATGCAGCGCTGCTACTTTGCTCATTCAAAATAATTCGGAGAAAGAGAACATCAATGCGGAGAAGGTGATAATAGCAAAACTGAAACCAAGCCGTTCACACAGAATGCATATTTATCGCATTTTCTAGAGGGACATCTATCACTGTTGCACTCACGTCTCACACGAGAGCCGCATGTTTAGAAAGCCATGTAAAATTAATGTAAGTTGAACATTTAAAAAACATGTCTCAAGAATTTATGCCTTTTTTCCCCATCCCACTGCATCTTATGTTTTTAAATGAAAAAGTACTCTTTGTGATTGGTTTTCGGTCCTTTGTATTAAACTATACATACATGATACTGTTTTGTTATTAATTGTTTAAGCTACTTAATTAATTATATATGGTTTATAAACATTAATTTAAACATGCACTTTTTTCAAAGATAGTCATGTTATTTTACTGCTTTGAAGAAACATGCATTAGTAATGTTTTGCTCGATGCGCTCTCTTGTGGCCTCAGGAGAGAAGCCAAAAGCTTTTTTTCCCCCTAACTGAAATTATGGCTTTTAAATTCGAATATAAATTGAATATTGATAATATTTAAGTACAAAACTCGAATTTAGTTTTTCAGCCATTTTGACAGCACTAATGCAGTGATGAACGTGGAACCACGGTGGAGAAATCAAAACAAAACCTCACGAATTAAAGGGGTGGTTGACTGGTTTTGTTCTAGGCTGTGTTTATGGGGTGCAGTCTAACATGTGTTAATGCTTTGTTTTTTAAAAAGCGCATTATTTTTCACATAATTTACCTTTATTCTTCACCGCTCTGTCCCTTCTCTGATAAACGAGCTGATAATTTCCTGCTTTTATGAACGCTTCTCATAGCTATGTGAAAATAAGTGTATAAATGGAACAGAGCTGAGCTGATGATCCGAATGAGAGAGAGAGAGAGAGAGATGCAGAGCAGGGGACACGAGGAACAGGATTAAGTACCGCTGCTTTAGAACATTGATTTTGAAACTTGTGAATCCATTAGAATCGTTAGAAGACAGAATCGTGATTCATATATGAATAGATTTTTACGTGCACCTATAGTTTTCTCTTCCTCTTCTCTAAAGCAGCACAGCATGGCCTCGCCCCCTTCGTTGCGTGTTCCCGAGGGCGGGGTTTATCTGGGTTTGTGATGTCACGAACCTGGGAAGTAACTCGTTGTAGTCCCTACGAGCCGTTTTTGTAGGCATTAAACTGCCAGAATTTTAAAAGACTTTAAAATTAAGGTAACTTTGCAGATATTGTTTATGCTCAAACAGCAACATTAATGAGTGCGGATCATAATTTCCTATACTAAGTAACTCAACAGATTGACGCACCAAAATAAAAAGATCAAGTAACGCAAGAGCGCAGTGCAAACGACGTTGTCAAACAGCAACATTACACACAAACTAAGTGACGTTGAAAAAGTGAAATCGCAATCAACCACCCCTTTAAAGGTACAAAAAGAGGATTTGAAAAGAAAAATGTCAGAGGATTTCGATATAAGCCAAGAGTTTTCCTTTGCTGTAAACAAAACATGGCTCTCACAAGATTAGCAGATTCTTACCAGAGCTTGCGCTACACCTGCATCCTACGTCATTCACTGGAATGGCACTCTCTCGTGAATGCGCGTATGATAGTTTGCACAAGCTAGAGATTATGGTTTATAAAGTTTAAAATTTTGATATTTTTC
This sequence comes from Sinocyclocheilus rhinocerous, assembly GCF_001515625.1. NCBI lineage: Eukaryota > Metazoa > Chordata > Actinopteri > Cypriniformes > Cyprinidae > Sinocyclocheilus > Sinocyclocheilus rhinocerous. The sequence goes on along the minus strand of NW_015661984.1, from coordinate 178,016 downwards.
TTACACAAACAGGCCTTTATTAACTCCCCGGAGCCATGTGGAACATTTTCTTTTATGATGGATGGATGCACTTTATTTAGCTTCAAAATCTTGATCACCATTCACTGCCATTATAAAGCTGGGAAGAGCCAGGAAATTTTTTAATATAACTCCTATTGTATTCGTCAGAAAGAAGAAAGTCATATACACTTAGGATGGCTTGAGGGTAGTGCTGGGCGGTATGACCAAAAATTTATATCACGGTATTTTTCAAAATTATACCGGTTTCACGGTACATGACGGTATTTTTTTTTGTTTATCCAAAAAAAGTCGCTAGGTTTGTCAGTATGAATATTCTATGGAAAAAAGCCACTAAAAGGGTCTGAAAGTTGCTATATCTAGTGCTAAAGTCGCGCTCGTGTGTGTGATACGCGGGAGCTGATGGCAGGGGGTGGTGGATATTTGTGGCGGTCAATGTGGATATTGTGGATGAGTCATAACGTTCTATTAGTTCTACAGCTTCAGTTTCGGAACTTTCACGCTTAGTAGCACATACAGCTGTTCCCTCACCACAGTGCAACAGTGAAAAGGGACCCCTTTCAAACAGTGTCGCGTTCCGAACGTTGTTTAAGCGACATACACTGGTATTGCGGTATTTTAAAAATGCATATCATAACAAAAATAAACACCGGTATTCGGTATGAACCGGTATACCGCCCAGCACTACTTGAGGGTCAGTAAATCATGGGGTCATTTTCATTTTTGGGTGAACTATCCCTTTAAGTGCCAAAAACAACATTTTTGAAATGATTCCATTTATGTGACTCAGTTCAAACTGTCCATTTCTAAGATTTGATAAAAAATTTTTATTAAAATTTCAACATCTATGTTTTTTATGTATTAAAATGTTTTACTGTATGTAAGAAGATATCTATCTATCTATCTATCTATCTCAGTTTTCAATGCTTTTTTAACATTTTGTTATATTAGTGCAAATTAAAATTATTACATTTTTAAATTACATTTTAGTTCTTGCATTAAACATTTTGAATCTACTTAGCAGAAAGGCCTTATATACCACACAGGATATAGGATATAAAAATATATCAGTCAGCCCTAGTGACCTACTAACACAAACTGTCAAACTGAAACCCAACAAATGGAGAGATACAGCGATGAGCAATGCCCGACGTTGAGGCACAGTTGAAGTGGACGTGACAATATTAATCTCAGGTGGTGACGAGTGAAGCTTTCACTCTGAAACACAAAGCCATTAATAACAGCCTATCAATTGCTTTCTCTTTCTGTGGAACCAGAGAGTGGCCTCTATGGGTACCGGAGCACATCATCAAAATAGCAGATGAGGCTGGCGGCAGCGGCGAGGGAAGCGATACACAGAGGCACAGATTTGTGATAATCATCATTCACTCTGTCCCTTTGCCTGTAGGCACTTTACATCAAAACAAATGACAACTGCATCTCATAGTGACTTGTTAGTTTAAGCAAATGCATAGAAGACAGCTTATCAAAACCATTCCCGACAGAGAAACAGCCGTGTGCCGACGCTGATACCAGAGAGATTTGGGATAAATGTGCACATTATTGCATTACTGTAACGGGTGAAGTCTATTTTCCTACGTGATGTCTGTTTTTTCCTTTTTAAATTATGAATAAATGTTTGATGAACAGCTTGGCGAACAGCTGGGTTGTATTTAGCAGCAGGTGAGATGACCAATCTAGCAATTGAGAGAGGGCGGATGAATGCAAACTGTTTCTAGGAACAACACAAAACTATACAAATTATAAAACAAGAGCGATGCAAGAGATTTTAATATTTGTGTATTTCAGTCACGGCGACATTAAAAAACCTGATTTGATATGTGAATTTCTAAGGCCACTAAATTATCAACATGATCAAAACATTGCTGAAAAACCTGTTGTACACAATCTACTATACATCTTCTGTCGTCTGATTGATAGTTCATACTTTTTTAGCAAGATAAAAGGCCTTTTAATGTAACTCTAAAAATGTTCCCCTTCAGGTCATGGTCTTGCTGTGAAATCTTCAATGATTTAAGTAACCGCAAGAATAACTTTTATATTGTTATTTCAAAATGAACATTTACTGAACTGAAGCAATAGGTTTCCTTGATTAACTATACATCATTTTTAGAAAAAGCATGATGCATCAAGCTTTTGAAGAATATGTATTTGTTCATCTCTCAATCATCATTGCATTGCATTGAAATATGTTTTGACCCCCACAATACAAACTACAGAGCAAAGCATTTAAATATTAGCAAATAGAGCGGCACCTGATTTATGTGCATTTTATGTAAGAAGTGAATCTTACTTTTGGTCATATTAATATTAGCAACTGTATCAAATAGTATATATTCATATTTTACTCGGTTTGGGCACCTGAATTAAATTGAGGTGTTTTTTCCTCCTTGAGTATGTGTTCCATGCTCTCAATATAATACTATATAAAAGTCTGTTGTATCATATTTGATACATATATGAATATTTTGTCAAAAGGTTCAGTAAACTGTTCCATTAAAAAAAAAAATCTATTTAATATTAGGCTTTACAGGGTTAACCTAGTTTTTCTGCTTTTAAAATCAATGAGAGCACATCAGACAAATGTGTTCAGAAACTTATTTCCATAAAAATTGCATTCTGTCAAGGACTGTTATGTTTTTATCCTTCCTCTCTTTCTTTCCTAAGTACTGACCTTATTTAGTTCTTTCCAATAACTTTACAAAGCTACAAATCCATTTAAACCTCATTTCTGGAAATTAGAAGAGCTATTAAAGTGTTTTTTACTGACAAACAAAATACTTTTAGCCGAAAATGGAGGTACTTATAACAACCCATATTTTGTAAATGATAAAATCGTGAAAACCTTCCATTAAAAAAAGTGTCTTTCAGGATTTTTCTGTCACATTGTGTTGTTAAGTGCTGATCTGTTGTAATTAGAGTAGGCATGCGTTTGTCCTTAATTTATTTGCTCCCTTAAGCCCAAAGTCGGAGACACTCATTAGGATAACGAATGGCAGCTTTGGAAAGAGGTCTCAGGACACAGAATTCTTCCCACTCCTACATGACTAGACGACTAATAAGTCTCATCATGGCTGCTCCCTGTGCACGAGGAGTTTTAAGAACAACGCCGTTTTTTAAAAATGTCAACCCACAAGGGCACTTATGCTAACAGATACCTAGAATTACTTGTTTTTGTGCCATATAGACTCCGCAAGAAATTATTTGAAATACAATTTAGTTAGGAGCGCACATATATAAAGCAGGTCATTTGAAGATTCTCCATGGTGTGAATTTTACGCAAGTTGTCTGTGGCGATGAATGACTTCATTTCACAGCTGCAGTTTTATTAAAGGTCCACAGATTTTTTTTTTTTACACCACACGTGTGGAATGAAATGAGCAAAATGCTGAATTAAATCTCAGCCTCTCCTCACATGTAATGCAGAATGCATGTTTCATGTGTATGAGCAATAGAGTCCTCGGCTGAATTTTATCGCGGATTCATATTAAATCTGTGGCTGCGAGATGAAAGGACACTTGGCACTTCTAAGCGGTGCGGAAAGTGAGGGACATTTCTTGACTTCTCTTGACTCCATGTGATTCTCATATTGCATGCATACTTCAGATGAATAATTCAAGTGAAATTAAAAACTAAAAGTTCACATTAAAAATGCAAAGCCATATTACAAGTATCATTTCTGGAGGAAGTGGTTGCTCTCGAAGAGAGCATGATATCAGTTTAACCACAGAGCATCGTGAAGTGTTATCATATGAGAAGTAAAAATATAAAAAAAACATAAAATGCCTCGCTGATACAATATCACCACACTTTCAGGAAACACAAACAGGCATTTTGGATACATTTATTCTATTTTTTACATTATTCATGTTACGTGATTAAGAAGAACCCAACATGTACTTTATGGATATAGTTACCGTACCGTGCTGAGCTACTTGTAAATACACTTTACACAAAAGCTAACAGTACATGATTCAGAAATGTATTTGGTAAAAATGACATTCTTGCAAGAACTATTATGGGTTTTTCTTGTTTATCTTTCTTTCTTAAGTGCCCATTCAACTACTTTTCAAGAACTTCACAAAGCTACAATGTCCATTATCATCCTTTCTGGAATTTTAAGTGGTTTTACTGATGAATGCATGAAGTATGCATATTTGGAAAAAGAAATATTGTGTGTGTGTGTTCGTATTTATATATATTTTTAAATCATGTTTATTGTAGTTATATTTATTACTTATATTTGTTTATAATGTTCTGTGTATGTGTGTGTGTGTGTGTGTGTGTGTGTGTGTGTGTAAATGTTTATGACCTGGTTTTAATATGACTTAACATCACTAAATAAACTAATACATACACTAAATACATTCATTTATACCAATAAAACTAATTTTATGGGTTAAATCAGGTAGAAATTGCTATTTTAATGCATGCAGGTTACTACTTTATACAGTGTAGTATACATTATTATTATATATAGGCTAATCTAATAACATTATTATGGCTAATATAAAATGCGATTGGTGTAAGGACATTGTGATGTAAAGTAATAGGCACTTTTGTTCTGAATGTCGGGCTCTCTCCAGGGGCTTTCCTGACACACCAGCAGAGCACCTGTGCATTCTGCAGGAGATGCGCAGCTGAAGCTCTACCTGAACTTCACTGCTGCAGAGCTCCTCAAATCCGTGTCTGTCAGATCCAACCCTGTCAATCAGCATCATTCAGCACACGCTGTTTAACAGTAAACCAACACGAGCTGATGGGTGAACTAATATTTGACCTGCTGATTAAAGCATCTGCTGCTTCAATCACTGATTCACTGTGAATTCTAATGCAGCAATAAATGACACGGAATTATACGGGTGAACCTGAAAGCCATGCAAGGTGAAACAATGAGCAGACAGAACAATTATAATAACAAAACGTTCAATTCTGATATGAAAATTTCTACTTTACCCGACTAACGTGTTTTTTTCTTTTCTCAGTACGTGTATTTCTTCAGTCTGTGCTCCACAAGCGGTAGATGAGAGGTGCTGACATCGCAGTCACTGAGATTTCGGAAAAACCATTTTGCCCAAGTCCTTGCGTCCAGAGATAGAGACAGAGAGAAAGAGAGAGAGAGAGAAGAAAGCGCAGGCTGTAGGAGGGTTTCGCCCTTTCTCCTTCGGTTCTTCACCCCTGAATATATTCCAGCACGGCTCGCTCGCAAATCTGTCTGCAAACTGCGCGCAAACCAAGACAGTCCCTCTCCTGTGCCAAGCTCACCTCGCTGGATTCACAGCCATACAGAGAAAGAGAGAGACGTTGTTTGCGGCCAGATTTACATTCAGCGTGTCCAGCCAGCGCTGGGTCCAGCAAATCAGCGGAATGATAGCGAAAGACTGGAGAGACACACTTTATGAACAACAGCGCCACCTTCTGACCGAAGCGCACAGCTGGCCGTTATGAATACAGAAGGGAGCCATGAGGAATTTTTACGTTTTTGGCTCCAGTTTTCCCTTAACGATTCTGCTTCCCCAGTGGTTCATTAACGATTTATTTTTACGTGTGAGTAATGAATGAATGAATTAAATAAAATAAAATATTGCATTTTTAATTGCATTTTATTACACATTATAAATGTCTTTATTGGCCAATTTAATAAGCACTTTCTGAATAAAAGTATTTATTTTTAATAAATAAAAAATACAATCTTACTTTTAAATCGTAGTGTGTTATGGTTTTCACAAAAAAAATATTAAGCAGCAATGTTTTCTGAAGGATCATGTGACACTGAAGACATGAGCTAATGGCTGCTGAAAATTCAGCTTTGCATCCTGGGAATAAATTACATTTATATATATATTAATACTAGAATATAGCCAGTAGTTTACTCTTCTTAATCAGTAATTTAATCAGTCTTGCTTTCCACTATAAATATCTGAACATCCCTAAACATCCTTTCGAAATGAAAAATAAAATATAACGACTTGTTTTCAGAGAAACCAAGAGAAATGTAGTGATATTTATTTATGTTTTCACTTTGAATTATGTTTATTTTTCTTATCCCATTGGCAAATAATTATTTGTCTGAATAAACGACTTAATACTGCATGCCATTTGGCTTCTGAAGTAAATACGTAAATGTATTTTGTTTTAAGGATGTTTAAATATTTATAATGGAAAAGTATGATTTTACTTTCTTTCTTTTCTTTTTTTTTTTTGGCCGCATAATTAGTCAGTTACAGAATGAAGCCCATTTTTAGGATGCCTCCCAAAACTATTTTCCACAGCGTGGGCTGTAAAGCATTGCACTGAATATGCTGATCTCATCAGGAAACTTTCATTTAACATAAAAAACGGACTGACATGCTTTATCTCTGACACCTACAGCACAAAGCGCGCTGAACTTGTTATGTGAAACATGACAGGCTTGCAGTCATGCTCAGTGCCTTGAGAAAGATTACATATCTGAGTGTGCTCAAATTGACCTTGAAATGAGACTATTCAATCCCATTCAGGAACAAATGGCATGATTCTGTGGGTGCCACCAGTCCACAAGTGCAGTTGGACCTGGTGTCAAGAGTGTCAAGTCTCTGCGATTGAACTTGTAAAGTTGTTTGAGCTCCAAATGGTTACACTATTCTAGAAGGGTTAACAAGTTATTCAGGTCTCTGCAATAAACAAGCCCCTTTAGCATGCACACAAACCTATAATTCAAGAATGAGAGCGACTTAAATTCAACCTTTAGTAGGCTACGTTCTGCGTTTCGTTTGTGCGTCAGTCAAGAATTTCTATAAAAACATCACTGTCTATCAGCACAGACCCCACAGGCCTGCACTGGAGCGTAAAACACACCCACGTTCGCCCACAAAAAAACACTGCGTTTTATTAGCACTTCCCAGACATATCCATCCATATCACCCCATTATAATTGTTGTTGGAAATAAATCTCTGAACAAGACCGGAAGATTAGATGATCTTTGGAAAGGTCGAACAGCGCTCCTCCGGGTGTTGGGAACAGGTCAATTCCAGAGACAAACCCCAGTAAAATAAGCTCTCTTTATTAAAGCCGAAGCCGTGTTCTTCCCCACTGCCATTAAACACACATTAATCATGCTTACTTCAGCCCAGGATACTTTAACACAGCCCAGCCATCATTAATAACGCTCCATCCAGTCCCGCGTTGACATTTCCTTTAATTATCTCCGTAATTTATTCATGTACTGTATCAGTGGCGCTTGTTGTGCGAAGCTGCCTGCGAGGAATATTTTACTCAAGCCTCTTCCAGACACAGGATTAACTATGCTAATGAGGAAGCTGGGAGGCATGACTGCTATTTGTGCCTGTTAAGCCGGGAAGCCATTAGGCCCCCGATACACACGTGCCAATTGAAACAGGTTTGAGTACTGTGTCAGAAATATTTTGAGCATTATATTTGTGTTACTTGGAGGTAATTTTGTCATACATTTTAGTTTGTTGAGTAAACACATGAGCCACATTCAAGGCTTTGCGCATGCGCAAGAAGTGATACAGGAAATCTCGTAAGACTACAGCTCTTTCCCTTTAAATTTCCGGTGCCATGTATGTTGCTTTCTCATTGGCTGTTGTTGGCCGCCAATGTAATTTCCAGTTAAAACACATTTTACACTGCAAGACTCGCAGAAAGGGCATTGGCGTCGCCTCAGAATTCAGGCTGTTACTGAATGAAAATCAAGCCTAAAATTGTGTAGTGTTAGTAAAGATTTTATATTTTCAATCCATCCCATCCATTTTCCAAACTACTTTATCCCTTGCAGTCATCATATTGTACAATTGTAACTTATTATATAGCACTCTTTAAAAAACAGTGTTTTACAGAATGTATGTATGCGAAGATTGGCTTTTACAACATTTAATTCTTGTCCTTGAATTTGATTTTTTTTTAAAGCACAGTGTTTGGAATTTTGTGTTTCACTCAGTCACGCTTTCTTTACATAGATTCTCTGGTCCAGTAGGTGGCATCAAGTGACTGCCTTTATAAGTCAATCACTGAATCATTCGCTCAGATGAATCAGGAACTAAAGGCCACTTCGCTGTTGTTTGGAGATGCAACAGTCTGCATTGACTTTGTTTGTAACGGTTTCCTAGGGCGGAGCAAAAAAACAAAAATTTTAAATATAAATTTTATTTAACTGTTAAAAGAAATATCACACTGTAATTGTATGTTAAGCACATTTAGCTCCTCCCACTATGTTATTGTTGCAATACACCACACTTTTTTTAGTGTGAATACACTACTAGCACTACTTTTTCTAAAAAAGTGTGGTAGAATAGTGCAGAATGATGGAACTCGCCTGAAGTAAGGAGAGAACAATGTGGAGTAAAATTACAAAATTAAGGAAACACATTCATCTAATATGAAATGCAAAAGTGTCACAGGTGTAAAAAGTGCCTGAAAGTAAAGGTAGAGATACCTTAAAGAGAAAATTACTCCTTTACAACTTCCTTTACAAATCATGTTTATTTTCTAAAACGGAAATAAAACACCTCAATACTGCAATAAATCAAGGTCGACACAACAGCTTCTTAAAGATCTGCAAACACTCAAGTCTCTGTTAAGCCCAAGTGGTCAAAAAGGGCATTAGTAAATCAATATCCTTCAAAAAAGACTCTCTTCAGGATAACATATAAATAAAATAATATTAAGTAAAACAGTCAAAACCCACTTGCTTATCTCATATAAGGGTATGTTTACACAACAATGATGTACTTTGTGTTTTTGATAAGTTTCCAATACAAATGACAACATTGTCAAAATGATCCCTGTTCACATGGATCTGCTAAAATGACTAAACACACTGTATTATGCATGCCAGGCCAGTAGTTGGCACTCTCAGGGTTGCCACGTCTGTGTGACAAAACAAGCCCCACTGGTAGTTAAAACAAGCCTAATCACATTCCAAAGGGTCAAAACCACCTTCCAGGGTATTCACCAAGGTTGAAATCATGTTTGTTTGTTTGTTTGTTTTTCCTCTGACTCGCGTACTAAAACACAACCTGTGGCAGCAGTATAAAAGTAGCCTAATTCTGTGATTCACCAACTAGCTGCTAATGTACTCACATTCACTTAAGCCACTCTGGCTATGTTTACATGCACAATTTTTGTTTAAATCGGACTGAATTCATTACGATTTATGTATCTGAATGTTGTGTCTACATGAACGCTAAATAAAGTGATGTGGTTGATGTTTATATTTCACAAGCTTTTTTTTTACATGCGTACATTGCACAAATATAGAGTTTCCCGCTGTTTCCACATAATAACCACTCTCCTGTTTTTTTATTTGTTTTAAACAGCAGAATTAATATTTATCCATTTCTGGATAAATATTACATATAAACTGCTGTGCTGCTTATATTTATCACGCAGTAAAAATGCGCGTCCTGTGCCCAAAACCAGTCTGCAGAAAAAGTTAGGTGTCATTTAAAATGTTATGAGTAAGTGCGTTACTTATTATAAGAGTAGGCCTACCTATACAAAAATGTAGTCAAGTTGAGAGTAAAAGTTGCTATACTTTAAAAAATGCTGGGTTAAAAACAACCCAACTTGGGTTATTTGGCAACCCAGCGCTGGGTAAATATTGGACAGAACACATGCTGGGTTATTTGCTATTTGCATGCTGCTTTTGACCTACATGCTGGGCTGTTTTATTTAAGTCAACTATTGTTTAAAAATTATATTGCTGCCTTAAAATGGGCAGGAAAAAAAAAAAAAACTTGTTCAACGTGCATTTTAGAAATAAAAAAGGTAACATTTAAAAGTAGCATTTTAATTTAAGTGTATTCAACCGTTCTCTGTAATCACTTTTTACCGAAATAGTGCTAATTCACGTGCCGGTGTGTCGCTGAAATCTATCCTCAGACCGCAGCCTTGTGTTTCACTCGTAGCTGAAAGATGCTGTGACTGACTCCAAAACCTGCCATAAACATAAATCACAGTACTGAGATTAGAGAACGTATTTTAACTTAAAATTAAATTAAACTCAGTATTATAACGAATAAAATCCATTTATGTTTAGCTGAAAGATGCCGTGACTGACTCCAAAACCTGCCCATAAACATAAATCACAGTACTGAGATTAGAGAACGTATTTTAACTTAAAATTAAATTAAACTCAGTATTATAACGAATAAAATCCATTTATGTTATGCAAGGCAAAAGGTGTTTCCATCGTGCGAAACGACCGCTGCTGGCGCATTATGTTGCGTTGCATAAAATAATATAATTTACAGCACATTAAAGACTTTATAAATGAAATAAAACGTATACAAACCTTTATTTCGCTGAAGAAGTGCACCAACCCTGTTGAAAAAACCAGCATACACTGTTAGACATTTCAAAGGGTTTTTACAGTAACTTACTGGCAACACTGTTGCCAGTAAGTTACTGTAATTAAGATTTACAGTAGCAAACTGTATTTGGTTTACAGTTGCCAACTGTACTTTTTACAGTAAATTACTGTAAAAAAAATCAAATTAATCAGTAAATTCATCAGTATACTACTGTAATTAATTCATTTTAATATATTTCATTAGATTTTATAAATTTGATGTAGAATTCATTTTATTTTTATCCTACATAGGTACTACCGGCATTCAATTAAAACAGACACAATAATTACAAAATATCAAATTCTTTATTTAAAAACATTGCATGTATAACACTTATAAATACAGTCTTCCAATGCTGGAACAGTGCATCTTCATTTCTCCTGTCTTAGGACATTTTGCAGCGCATTATGTTGTATCATCTGGATTTATCCTAACAAAGAATATTTAGGCAACAGAAAACATAATGGGGAAAAAAGATAAGCAGCCAAAGAATACATAGCCATCTGCAAAACCCAGGTGCTGCTCCAAAACGTGGCCACCACCTTTGCTCACCATCCACTTTGTTAGTGACCGAAATGTCTTCTCTGAAAAACAAGTAGAAATGGCACACTTTTAAAAGGCAAACCCCATATAGAATACACA